>NW_009913793.1:72022-194498 GCF_000696875.1 Nestor notabilis | reverse complement strand
AGTTGCCGGCTGGGCTTGAACCACGACATTGATAAAAAAGAAAAACAGATAAAAAAGAGTAATAATCCAAACAAATGAGCTCAAGAACACTACCAGAGTACAGAAATGTGCAACACAGATTCAGAAAGTGATTCTTCTAGGGAGGTATCTATTAGTCCAAAACTTTATGAGACCTCTTGTACATGCAAAAGCCTCTGGTGCTGAGGGGAAAAGCATAATCTATAGTCCAGATAAAACGATCAAACTATTATCACTAGTGCAAGAGTTGGAACCCTACCTGGTTCATCATCCAGTAGTCTCTTAACAGTTCTTCAGAAGAGACTCCAAATAACATTTCACTAAAAAAAGAACAGAACTGCATTGTGTACAAAGTAAGTTCTCTAGATGTTAGATGGGCATGCAAACACATCAGAGGTTTCTTAACTGCTTGCTAGGTGGATGGTAATTTGTCTGACAGTCACTTCTAGTGGAGTGATCACAGTTTTTGCACTTCATTTTCAGGCAGAAAGAGTTCACAAAGATAAGGTCACTCTCTGCAAAGTGAAATGTCAGACAAATCACCATCCAACTCACAAACTGTGCCTCTAAAGGAGACTGGTGTGATTTGTGGCTTTGGAGTTTCTTTTTTATTCTTCATATTCCTGAGAAAATCACCGTGGAACTCATTTGTTCCAGAGCCTGCACAGCCAGCACGAGGAACTCACAGAAGGCATGACTACCAAACACGCTGCTCTTTTGTTCACAGAATAGCACCTTCCAGAGGTCAGAGGAAAATAAGTCTGATAAGCTGATGCCAAGTCATACTTCACTGCAGAGATGGCTGACTGAAAGGGGCAAAGTCAAACATCTGTTTGAAGCTTGGATCATCCAGTACATCCTCCACAGCCAATTTCTCAAATACAATACAGGAAGAGAAAAACCGCAGCGCCTGCAAGCAGCTTAGGAGACTTGAAAGGAAATCTGGGGCTGTTTCTTTACAAAAACTTAGCTGAAGGTTCAGTCATCAGTTTCTATGCATTTTGGTTTGTTTTTAAACACAAAACCCCATTTTTTTATCACCTTCTGAAATTAAAATTATTACCAATATGGATATTTAAAGCTGGGTTTTTTGTTTGGGTTGGGTTTTTTTGTGGGGTTTTTTTTTTTTTTAATAGGCCATTATGCATCTTCCATTGCATACTAAAAATTCCTCTAAAACTGGGCTAAAATATGACTTCTGCAAGAATTTAGGTGATATTATGCCAGCTGTCCTACTTTTTAATTCAATTTATTTTTCTTTTTTTTTCTTTTTTTTTTTAATTTAATTTCCTATATATTAAAAGCAAAACAGAGAAAGGGTTTCCAAAGTAGTTTTTTGCAGATATCTGGACATCCTGCATGCCTCATTTTGTAAATTGTAAGCTGTTTATCCTCCAGCCCCACCTACATTAGGGGACGCAAAGATCCAATGGAATGCAAATCTCAGAATATTCCTGTGTAGGATCTTCCATATGACAAAAATTGCTTGCAAATAAGGAGGCAGCACACTGATTAAAATCCCATCTTTGCAGCTTTGGCTGGGCTTCAGCCAGGTCATTAGCAGTGAAAAATATCACAACATCTGACTTATGAGCATGTCCACACGCAGAAACTGCGGGGTTCAGTAGCTGCAGACCAGGGGCTTCAGTGGCTGTCAGCAGTGTCTTTTTCATGTTCCCAAGTGCATTTATGGCAGGTATTCATGTAACTGGGGGAAAAAAAATAATAAAAAAAAAATTCTCGTCCTTCCTAGCATTTAGAAAAATTATAGAATAAACCACCTACAGTGGGAAACATTTATTACCTGAATCTGGCCTAATGCTATCTATTCAACAGAAAGATCAAAAACAGGTTAGTTGTGCCTTTAAAGCTGGTTCTGACATTACCAACAACATTCACTTAACTGGGTCACATGCAGCTGTACGGACTAACAAAGATCATTTAGTTACACACAGATTGTTCTGATTTGCCCCTATAGTACTTGAAGTGGATATTCTTGTAAAGGTCACTATTTTACTGCACAATTATTAGGTGCATCAGTACCTCCTGTAAGTGATGCGGCCAATGTTATCTGGTGGATTCTTTCTCAAATTGCCTGAATTTAATATTCTATGGAGGCAGAAGCCAGACACTCCACCACAGTGTCTGAATCTGTCACAGCTATGAATGGTTCTTTAGACTTACAAAGCTCTGGGAGAAAAACACAATTTTTACATTACAGATGGAGAGCAAGGGCACAGGCAAATTGAGATGATCAACCCCATGCCACAAAGGATAGCTATGCCTTAACTGAGAACTCACCCTGGGTTTTTTTACATCCGAGCCAAGTATCTTAGCCTCCAGGCCATCCTCCCAAGTACAAAGATAACTGCATATTAATAAAATTAAAACTATTAGATGTACAAGTATTCCTTATGCACCCATCACTGAGATTAGTAGGTTTAAAATATTGTGTGTCACTCTAATCTTCAGAGAAAAGTGATTTAAATATATTACCTCATCACATCCACAGACATTTCTCCCATTATAATTTTCAGGGACTTTAACAAATGGAGCATGGATGGCAGAAAGTGTATTTTAACATTGAAAATGCTTTTTTTAAGGGTCTAGAAAAACAGTGGCCAAGGATCAGTTTTCAATACATGCAATACTGATGTGCTGCTAACAAAGGTTTTTCCCACTTCTTTTATACTTTGGTACTTGCAGCTGTTAATAAATCAGCAAATTTCAATTCCAATAAAGTTATCCCATGTGGACTGAAGTAATTTAATTTCCAGTGTGAGTTAAATAGCCACCTTTAAATACAGCTCTTTAAAAAGTGGATATTTTTGGTTCAATTCTGCCCTGGCAAAATCAAACAGAAGTCGTCTCTTAAAATTGAATAAAAATTTGAAGCCCTCTGAATTGTTAAAATACATTCAAGTCCAAAATAAAGCTTATGGAAATCCTAATAAGATAAATCTAAAAAATTCAGAATATGCCTATTGAAATATTTCACTGACATTAAATGAACATTTCAGCCCAGGAACACCGCCAGTTAAAAAGTGTTAAAGATGGATCCTTCAGCAAAGTTCTGTTTGAAAGTTTAAAGATGAGAAAATGTTGAAAATTTGCCTCATAAAACTTCAGTCTTGATTATGCAGATTTTTCTTGTAAAAGATATTAAAACATGATGACTATAAAGTAACAAACTTAAAACTATATATCAAACAGGAAGGACCCAAGACAAAGAAAAAAGTAAAAAAAAGCCCCAAAAATGTGGCTTGATAGTTCCTTTGTAGTTCCTTGGCTATCCAGTTCCCAGCATAATGATTTAAAACAGAGGTCTGCACTAAGTCTTATCTCCATCTCTGTGTTCCAGAAAAGCAGATTTATCTTCAGTAGACTAGTGGAATGCAAAGGTCCTTAATTATGAATCTTTTACCCGACAGAAACCTCTATGCAGAGGAAAATCTTGCCTAGGTGATTAAACTAGTTTTTAAGCATTTCTGTGAAGTAAAATTACTGAAAAGGACAGAGTGAAAATCATTGCCCCCTGTGTAAGGAGACACAACAACGACATCAACATCTCACTTTACTAGCAAATACAGGAGGACTTAACCAAGGAGTTGTTCCTTTCTTTCAGGCATTATTTCTTTTTCTTCATTAAATCACCTAATTTTTAATGTGTCAATCAATAGATCAATCCCCAAGCACAGTTTTAACATTTGTGGAAAGTAATTCAGCTTACTAGAGCTCTGTACATATATCTTTCAGGTCCTGGTGTTTTGCTTTAGGAGTTAAGGCACTCTAACAGCAATTACTGGATACTGTGCATGTTGTATAAAAACATTTGTTACCTTGAAAAAGGTGAACTGCAAGAAAATGTCAAATCACAGAAGAAATCCCACTTCATTGTTACGTATGGAAAAAGCCAAAGTGTTTTTTGCACTAGATGCGCTCTGGTTTTAAGCTTTCTGTAAGATAGTATAACATAATTAGAGAGAAAACAAACACCACCACCTAACCAAAAGCAACCTTAATCAGAATAGTTGAATTGAATTTCCATCCAATCTCACTAACGGGTAGCCTCAGTATAATTTATGAACATTTCATTTTGAAATATTTATTGCAATTTTTAAAGGCAGATTGGTAAAGATCACTTCAGCTCTCCACATTACTTCTGTAATGTTCACGCTTTAATTGAGTTTATCCATCAATGTCGTATACTGTTTGGAGAATGGATGCAGAGCTAGAACTTTTAGCACTGCGTATGGAAAGGACTTTGATTTAATTAACAATAGTATCTCTGTAGAGAAGTTAAAGGCTATATTCATTCTGTTCTAATAAATTGGATTCAGGCTCTTTGTTTGGACAGAGAGTGGTGAATGATGTTCAGGCTTATTTCTTAGAGCTCCAGAACATGAACAGTGATAGGCTGCAGAATGACAGTAAGTTCAAACCATTAAACAAAACAAAACAAAACAAAGTATTACCTCACCCAATTAAAAATATACCAGTAGTGCCGCACTATGTACTTGTCCATGAAACACATAACACATAAGTTTCCTTGCTTATGTGTTGGTTTCACCTGCCCAGATATAAATTTGGTTTCAAACCCAATATTGAAATACAGGTATGGACTTCCACCTCAAATGTATGAGACATTCTTTGTTGGTTTTGTCTTGGCAGTCAACTCACTTAAAGGCTGATTTAAGACAATTACTCACGAGGGCTGCATTCAAAGAAGACCAAGACACTCTGTATGTATGTTGATATTGCCCAGTGAGTCTCATTCAGCTTCACGTTTTTTGATACATCTCAATTTGTTTTGCATTTTGTACACTCCACTGAGCATCTTTAGAATAAAAGCCAAATAAATTTGGTTTTTTTTGAAAAAACATTATGGTCAAAGCATGAAGCATAGAGTGAGCTTGGACCATGACATAGGGAGAAGATAATGCTCACTTAAATTCTCCCTAAATAAAGTTAAACACCAGCACTGGCAGAAATGTTTTCCAATATTTGATTTAGGTACAGAATGCAACATTAAACAGAATGATCAAATGCATCCTGAGTTTTTTATAGTAACTTCTAACTTAATGTGTCAGAGGCAGTAACAACACATGACAGAAGTAGCAGTAACAGTGGTTGTTCTCATTTTAATCCAGAAATCTTATGTTTTAATGTCAAACAACAAGGAGTGCGAACCTTGCAGAAAGATAAATGAAACACACTATTTCTGAAGTAGAAATACACTAATCAGTATATGAGACCTGAGAAAAGAGCAAGAACCAGTGATAAATGTTTCAGCAAAAGCTGATAGGAGATTCTGAAGTATTGATTCTATCTTTTATCTCCTAGGCTATGTAAGCAAGCAAATAAACAGCAGGCCAACATCAAAAATAAAACTACTCAATAGGGAGGACAAAGATCAAAGTAGTCTTGAATGTATTTTATCATTTTTTTCTGCTGGTAAGTACTCTTAAGTGGAAGCATAATATGAATGCATGAAAGCAAAACAAGAGTCATGCATTTAGTACTAGAAGACCATAATGCCTAATTAGAGCATGTAACAATATACTAGCTTAAGTTTAAAGAAAAAATGTAAAGTGGTATTATTACATGCAGATGTTGAATCTAATAATTAGTAATTCTACAGTGTTTAAGAGCACTTCAGGCTGAACCTCTGGAGTTTGTTTAGCTTTGTTGTGTTCATGTTTGTTTCCTTGTTGAAATAAAAAGAATAGGTCATAAGCTGTCACCATCAATAAACAGGGATGATTAGGTACCTCTCATTAAAGATGATAACATTTCACCTATCATAGGAACATTATCTGAATTGAGTAGTCATATGAGTAATTCTAAAATCTGGCTAAGGTACTGCTGGATTCAAGGTAGCTGTAGAGAAATAACAAACACCACCTAAGAATTATCTTCTTGTGGCAAAACAAAGCCAGTTCAGTCTCCAGGGAAAAAAAGAGAAAAGAAAAAAGAGAAAAGAAGCTCTATACTGCATTTAATTGCCATCAGGTTTAAAACAGTGAAGGATAAACACTATTTTATGTTATCTTCCACAGACTCATTTTTCTATCAAGGAAGGAATACTGATAAATTATGAGTCTCTTAATTTGTATGAAACCAAGGAATGTTTAATATCTCAAGAAGCATTTAACAGAATATTCTTGATGGCCTATATATACAAATTTAATAATAGGAGAGAAATTCCTATGAAGAAATTGCAAGTATCCCTTTCTGTCAAAGTTTGTTTACCTTTCAGTTGTCTGCCCACATCTTCCCACCATTTGAACATTTTCCATGGAGCATTTCTTCTAAAAAGAAACAGAGACATAAGAGCATCTGAAATATTTACTGTTTTAAAGAAATGTTCTGATGGAGGAAAGAAGAAAAGGTTAAGATCAGTAATGTGTCTGTAGTGAAAATTTTCAGGTAATGTAAATTGTCAAAAGTCATTAAAGAGTCTGTGACAATCAACATCAACCAAAAACCTTCCCTGTTCACAACTTTGCAGATCAACTCTTTTCGACTTTTAAAAATGTGCAGCCCACCAAGTTTCCAGTGAAGATGCAGACCCCCCTCAAAATTTTTTCACACACATTGAGTGGTGTAGAACACATATCAACTTTTCTTCTGCTTTTCCTCATTTGCAGTTTCCTTGGAAACAGTACACAGATCCCCACCCCAGGAATGACTGATCACAGTTCACAAAGAAAAAAAAAAAAGAAAGAAAGAACGAAAATGGAGATCACTGTGATCTTCGTGGTTTTGATTTTTGTGATCACTGATCACCAAAAAAGTCCAGTGTTCCTATTATAAGCTCCTGGGGCAAACAATCTCTGGTAACCCAACTCTAGGTACTGTCTGGAAAAATTTTATTTCAGTTCACTCCTCATGACTCTGGACTGCAGATGCCTTAAAGCTTTGTTATTAATTCATAACTTTCACACAAAAGCCACTTAGAAAATATTAGCTTCCATAAGATTGAAATAATTATTACTATTTTTCTTAATTAAAAACTGAGTGAGGATAAAACACAAGAACAGGCTGCCCAGAGAAGCTGTGGAATCTCCATCCTCATGGGTATTCAAAACCCCATTGCACACAGCCAAAGCAACCTGCTCTCACTAGATCTGCTTTGAGCTCAAGACTACACTAGCTGACTTGTGGAAGTCCCTTCCCACCCACCTGATCCAGTGACTGTGCTGGAGGTGACATTAGAGAGGTGTGCTGGACAATCCTAGACATGCTGTGCACATTTCAATCATAATTTTCTTGTGATTGCCAGGCTTCCATGGCTTTATCTGTTATAATATTTGTGTGGTCCCATTGCTATACTTTTATAAGGTCACCCAACCCAAATTTCATCCAAAGTAACAGCCATGTTAACTGCTCTTCTGGGCTAGGTTTGTTTTGAGCAACTCCTCTGTGTAACATTGTACAGCACTAAAATTCAATGACAGTGTAGGTCACAGACACCATACCAGCAACAGACAGATAATCATCCAGTTACTGGAAATAGTGGTAACTCTAACAGACTTGGTGTAGCTGCTCAGAAAGCTAAGTGTGTTCCCTTAGGGCTGAAGGATTTGGTTTCATTCTTTACAGTTCTGCTCGAATTCTTAAGGTACCATAGAATGACTTGGAATAGCTCACAGAAACTAACAGAAAACAGTGCTAGAAACAGAGAATTATGCTAATGTGATGCCAATTAAGATTCTAAATGCAGTACTTCTGAGCCCAAACCAGCACAAATTTAATGCACATACTGCACTACATTCACACCAGTATCAACTTCTTTACAGTCCAGATACACCAAAGTCATGTCAGCAACAAGTTACCACCTGCTTGACCTTGAATATTAATTTAAGATTTTTGTTTGTTTGTTTTGGTTAGTGGTGTTTTGTCTGTTTTAGTGCAATTGTACAGTAATGATGTGGGTCATTCTGCCCCTAAAGAAGCAGTATGACTTATGGTTGACTTTGTGTTGTGCACTTATGGACAACTACCATTGCTGTTCATTTTTTCTTCTTTTTTCAGTACATGTAGCTTAGATCGTGTAAGACAGACAAACTATGTAAATTCACCCTTATTTCAAGTTGAATTCCCTGCTTTCTGGAATGCAGTGCCATGTTTTTTATAAATTACCTCAATTCTTTGTTCCTTAATATACTTGCACAAGTTCTGCATGTGGACAGTGACAGTCATATACCTTACTGTTTACTGCTCCATCAATCTTAGTTTCAACTGTAAATATTATCAGGATTAATTTAATTTTTCTTTCAAAAAAATGAACAATATGGGGCTGTTTCCCACACAAGTCCAAATAAATTTTTCCTCTGAATATAAAGCTGATGAACTAGTGACATGCACCAATTCTCATCCTGCCAACACAAACAATAATTACAGTGTTGATATTGCATAATGATGGTTTCTCAGTTGGAGTACCCCCTGTTCACAGCTGCATGACTAAAGCCCACCATGTCTACACAACACATGGATATGAGTCTCAGCATTTTTCTTCTATCAGCAATTAGTACAGTGTGAAATCCTATGGCCTCTATCTGTAGTAGCTAGTCTACCTGAGAAATATAACAGCTTATCAACTTCCTGAATTAGATCAAGCAGAGCTATATAATTCAAAGTCCCACGTGGAGACCAGCATGGTTCTACAAGATAGAATTTTTCCTTTTTTTACTGTTTACTCAAAAAAGTAGGAAATTTCATGTGAAATAATTGTGTTAAAGGTTAAGACTGAAAAGCAAAGTGCACCAAAAGGTAGGAAATAAAATAGAGGTGTACTGGGAAACATAGATCAGATCCTTTAGGCACAAACACTACAATTTGAGTTCTGCCTTGCACAACATGCACATGCACTGTGTTCCTTTCCCTTTCCTTCACTACTCTGTTTCTACTTCACTACTTCCCAGCCAAAATGACCCACTCTCTTTCATTAGAAAAAGGCTAAGTGCTATGGAAAAGTCAGTTTTGTCCTCTGGAAAAGAATGTTGACACCAAATCAGGTGGACCTTCTCTCCAGTGACCCAGTACCTACCAATAGCTGATGTTTCAGACACAGTATAAGAATAAAGCAAGCATACAGTGAAAAAAATTCCCTGGAGTCCAGTGATTTGAGATTCAAGGGTTTCGAAAATTGATGTGTTGAGTACTCAAATCAACAGGAACTGAGCTTTGAATTCAGGAAGTACTAAGACTGATGGGAAACTGGACCAAACAGGACACTCAAAATTAGTGAAAACTTTCTACTTTAAATTTTGTTCCACACTAAAAGTGGATAACGGCAATGACGAGGAAACTCTGAAGATTGCTGCGAAGACAAATTCCTCAGGGTTTGTGAAGCAGTTCAATACTACAGCTAAAGTTCATAACAAAGGAGCACACAAGGAAATAAGCAATTTTGTACTCTGCAGGGTCTAGATGGCAAAGTAAATAAGGCTTAGGGGCATGTACCATATGATCCAGTACAAGCAGATGTTGAACAGTTAATCCCATGGTGACCACTGTACATCTGTCTGTAAGTGCCTATATAAACTATATATGTACACACAGAGTGTAAAAGGCAGGGGTCCTGTGGGGTAAAAACCCCTGTGTAAACTGGTAATTAAAACCTTTTGAACTGTACATTCATTGAGGAGCTCAACAACGTTTCCATAGATTTCCCACTTTCTGACATTTGAAAACACGATATTCTGATTTTCTTACTGTGTTTCTCTGAGGTGCAAAATACATACCTCTAAATTTACACAAAGTCCTCTGATTGATCAAATCACTTTTCAACATCCATTGATGTACAGGAAACACTTTCCCTCTGGTTATGTTGTTTTTAAAGATATACATGGAATATATACACAAACTATTTTGTTACATTATTTTAAATAACTGCAATAAGTAAATTTGATTTCAGTATTTCAAGGGTTTGGGTTTTGTTGGGTTTTGATTTTTATTTTTTTTTTCCCTTTCTGTGTACTCAAGTTGACTTTATTAACATCTTCTATTCAGGTACTAGGAATTTTTAATTTGCTTTTTAATATACCCAGTTAAATAATATGAGAAGGTAAAACTAGGCATTTCTCTTCCTACAGTTGATTCTGAAAAATGCACAATCAATAAGCACTATTCTGCCTTATGTCTACCATAGAACAACAATGAAATTCACTCTGAAAGCTCAGATACACCATTTCTGAAAAGCTGAAGTGTAAGAATACATAAATGACCCCTGCTTCCCACAAAAAGGGGGCTATTGAGAAGATATTCTCCTCATTCTCCTATGGGTCATATGGACATACAGCTTAATTCCTCAGCAGCACTTTTTTAAGGCATTCTGAACCCTCCAGACTACTTAAACGTTATGTCACACCCTGCACTGCTGAGCCTTGATGTAGCCTGTCCCAACTATGGGACTTGCTATGTGCAAGATCAGTTTATAGGAAGTTGTCTTGTAGCCCAAGATAAGCAACAGTGAGTGCCATACGAGCCACCAAATCCACACAGAAGACCTGCACAAGCCCCAGGTGATGTGGAAAGACCTACCCTGGATTTTGTTACCAAGGTGAATTTCACTCCAAGAGGAAACATTGCTGAAAGCGGTGACAAGCAAAATGATAGCTCTCAAAACAATTTTATCTAAAGGATATTGAATCCTAATTTTATTTATAGATCTTTTGAAATGTCTATCTTCGGATGTGTTTATGTATATACTTCCCCTTTCTTAAATCATAGCAGAGTTTTTTACAGGTTTTATTTAACAAATTTACCTCCTCTGAATTCTTGCTTCACCCCTCAGGAACTACAACAAAAACTCATAACTGCATATTGCAAACTTTTAAAACTATTATTTAGATTCTTTGTGAGAAAAGTCTGGGTTATAAGAAACCAAATCATTAGGAAGCCTTTGGGTGCATACTGATTCTAGACTTGTTCCTGTAAAAGTCCAAGTTTCACTCCCAGGGAATGCAATAAGCCACAAACACCTGAGTATACAAGGCAGCAGCATCTTCCCAAACAGCATCAATACAGAAAGAAAAAAGAAAAGTGGTCTTCAGTACACAAAGCAACTAAGATGCACTGACTCTCATCTCACAGACGTGTCTGGCTCTCATTCTGATACACATTCTGCTTCCAACATTCCATAAATATTTGGTTTTACTTTTGTTCTGTGGTCAAGTGAAAACTCAGTTTGTTACTAAAATGTCACTAGGCAGCGTTTCTGAGGATATACCTTTGAAAGCTATGTCTAAAAAGTATGATTGATTCACCTGACCTTTCCATATTACTGTGAATACAGATATTCTAATGGCCAATGTAGGAAGCTACTGCATGTGTCAGATCATACTTCCACTTTCTTTCACCTTCCAGTATATGTATATTTAAAAATATCAAAATGTCAGTACCAGAAAAATAAAGGCACCCAAAAACTTTAACTATAATGAAACCTATGAGATTTTTCATTTGCTGTCACCTGAAGAGCACAGGTAAAAATTAAACTGAAGCTCTTCAGTAAGCTACTTGTAAAGGGCCAAGAAAGACCTTACAAAATAAGTACATATGCAGATGCACTGCTAGCAGATGTCTATGCCAAAGAATGCGGATTCACAGGTAACACCTAACCCAGCCTTACAGGAGCTAGCCCAGGTTTCCAAGTCTCAGTAGCATGAAGTTCTCACAGGCATATTTATCCTGTTGGAATGTAATTAATCCTGACTTTGTGTACTCCCAATGAAGTAAGTGGTGCACCTGGTCAGGCAAAATGGTGTTCACTAGGCAATGGGCATTACAGCCTTTCCCTCTATTCATGCATTTCCACAACTGTGTTTCGACTAAGACATCATCTCTCCATTTTTCACCCTATTTGATGTCAAAACTAACCCTGACTACTGTACACAGAAAGCAGCACAGTTATTAAGAAATAAAAGCAAGTCCTTTCTAGCCATAAAATGTTTTTCTTTGATCTAGTCATCAGTGCTTAAGAACACGCACATTTCAAAAACATTACAATTGAAAAATTATCAATCCACCAACACTCTTCTATAGATGGCTGTGGGAATACTCTCTTTGCTTATGAGGAAGCATTTTCTGTATAAATTAATTGCTTCTTCTTGAGCTGTCAAATGTATAAAGCACATAAAGCAGCTAGAAACCACCCAATAATTAATAGCATATTATCTGATAAACTCGACCTTCATTAGGAACAACTCAAGAAAGCATTATGCTGTGTGTAATTTAAATTGTGACTTTTTTGAGAACAACAGAGGTTTGTCATATTTATAACAGCTAGGTAACAAAAAAGCTTTCAGCCCTAAAATGTCCCTTAGATTATTTAAATGCATATAAATTTTGCAGTAACAAATTCAAGCTTGGAGACTTGGAAATCCTGTCTGGTGAAAAAGCTTAATAGCTTAGTAGATGGAGAAGGATTATGTGCCAAGGCAGGAATGGAGAGGTTGACAATTTTAACCCACCTTCACATTCTCAGAGCTTTTAAGCTGGTTTTGAGCCAATTCAGGCTTCTACTTTATGCTATAATGTGTTACCCTCTATTGCCAAGAATAACTGGAAAGCAGCAGGCAAACCAGTAACATGCCAGACAGCAATAGGATGGGCAGATCAGCCTTTTATGAGACAACTATCTAATGGAATAGGTATTATCAAGCGAGATTTCTGCTTGCTATCCTGCATTGAAGAAGTAGAAAAAATGCAGGGTCAAGTATGAAATCAAGCACCAACTGTTGCATTGGCATTAGGAAATCAAAATAGCATTCTTCAGATTTGCCCATAGCTGAATCACAAAATTATTTTAGTGAAACAATTTAAGGGTCTGATCCTGCTCTCGAAAAACTCAGCATCAATGTTATTGTTTTCCTATATTGGACAACCAGTCAAAATTTTAGGTATTATTTTTCTCTATTTATCCACCTCCAAAATGGTGTTCACCAAGGTCTTCCACGTATATTTCGGTGACTCATAGAAGTTTTTCTCCATGCTCTTAGTTTTCCAACTTCAAAAACTTGTAATGATACCTTCCTACCACAAGAGCACATCAGTCCTGAGAACATACAGCATTGGGATACACAGAGGAATACTAGCCTTTGCCATGTACTATTCACTGGCTGGTGCTGAACACAGCAGCAGTGCACTGATTTCACTAGGCCATTATCAGATATTTAACACTCGTTGGTAGTCTGCTTCACAGGAAGATGCAAAATGTTGCACAGCGAAACAAGTGCCTCAGTCTCAGGCTGTTACATGAACAGCTTCAGAAGGCAAGCACTTGAAAAGGTCTCTGAAAGAGGAGACAACCTTCTCCCAGAACTGACATACCAGTCTGAAAAATATATCACAGTACTCTTCCCTGTGTATACGATACAATCAGTTCGGCTTTAAAAGCAAGTGTAAGAAAGGTTTCAAGATTAAGGAAAACCAGACTGCTACCTAAAGCTGTCCATGGCTTCTGTGGACCTCCCAGAACTCAGTCCAAGGGATCATCATAAAACTAGCTGGGGCACCCCGGCTTCAATCGTATGCTAACCCAGGGTGATAGCCTGCCTTATACAGCCCACATTTAAGACTATGCTGAAGCTGATACTTTATAAGGCATGTTATCTTTCTTCATTGTTTTTCTTAAATCTGAAACAAAAGCCACAGAACAGCCACACTTTTCAGCATGAAAACCAATAATCAGATGAAATTATGTTTGTTCCTGGGCAAATGGTACATTCACAGCCTCCTACTTGTCAGGCAGTACATATGGTCCATTCCAGAGAGCAGTACAGGTTTCATGGTCTCTGAGTGGGCCATACAGCATTGATATCTGAGCACAGGTGGCCCCAGGATATTGAATCATATTAATTGTTATGTTGTTGCTCACTGAAAAGTTTTGCTACAGTATTTCAAAGGGCCTCTTGTATTTAGTAAATTAAAATGGTTTTCACCCTTCGAGACTAGAAAAAATAGATTCATGTTACTAAGGAAACCTGCCTGTGCAAGTGTCTAGATAAGAAAATAGCAACAACTGAAAAAAAAAAAAAAAAGGTTATTTTCTCTCATAATATTTGTGGCACACACTAAAAGCATGACTATATTGTTACAAAGGCACTCACTTGGATGACCTATATAACTCAGTCATGGTTTTGCTGCTTATGAATCTTTGATATATCTATCCAAAAGAGATGTTAGTAAAACATCTACACCATACCTTGCTATCCAATGTTATCTTTTTTATGATAAATGCAAGTTGTACCTCAAAGTAGCCAGAATTTCAATACATGAGATTTTCAATACTGAATTAAATTTCTACTGCTATCTTCTTATAAAGGCAAACTGCAAGATCCTAAAACAGGGATAGACTATAATAAATCTCAAACATTCCTTAGGCAAATGTATAAGTATGTAATGGGGATCAAAGCCGAATATATAAATCCAAGATGTGAAAAAGAATGAAATATGCTCAAAGTGTCTAAAACCACTGGCAGACAATCTATCTGCCTAATGTCAGACTACCAACGAAAAGATAAAGAAGGCATATAAGGGGGAAAATAATCTTTTCATACTACAGGGAAGAAAAAAATTAAGCCAAAAATCCCCTCAATAAAACCCCACATATACAATGCTCTTGATATGCCAGAGCCTATCTATGCATCCATCAATCAATGCATGTATAAAGAAATATGTACTAGGAACCAACTAAAACACTGACATGTAAAAAGAAAACATCAGTATATATTTGCAGCAGATTACTGATATACAACCACGCTCTGTATCTAAGGAGACAAAAATAGGTTTGTAGGTAAAGTAAAATGTATTTTATTAGGCTAAATGCCGTAGTTGATAAAATAGTCAAGCATTCATGCACAGAAATCCCTCTTTGGGTAGTTAAAGATAGCACAAATTTGCAATTATGTCAGCTGGTCTAACAAAAAGCTATTAATACTATTTGCAAATCTTTTTTGCTTGTGTCCTTAGGACTTTGTTGCTATAGCAAAACATCATTACCTCTACCTAGATAGGTCTACCATTTTGATTTGGTTTAATACAATTATTGGGATTTGATGAAAGATGTGTTAATTCAACAAAGCCCTGGAATAATTACTCAATTTCTCAATAAAACTCATCAAGACAAATCTTCTAAAGCGTATCTCAAAACAACCAAAAATTCCCTCTTACTCTTTGTCTGCTGGGATATACACCAAGTTTTGGGGAATTCTTTCAAACAGTTAACAAATCTGTCCACGACTAAATTTATATTTTAAATGTCAGTGAAAGCAGATGTTCTCCAAACCAGAGAGAGATAAAAAGTGAATCTACGTTTGTCCTGCAAAATGCTTTGAGGTAATTTTGGAATAGAAGTACAGAAGTAATTCCAATAAACACGCAAGGAGAATATAGAACATAGAAGCTACAGTACAAGGAGGAATAGAAATTTTGAACCTGATTTTAAGTACTTGTTAAGTAAAAGTGCTTTTTAGAATATTAAGCAGATGTTTAATCATCTCAGTTGAGACATGAAATTAAATACCAGATAACAAATTTTCAGGTTATTAGCAGAATATCATTGTAAATTCAAAGTAAAATGAGGTGGTTCAGTTGCCTGTGTGAATTTAGGTGGAAAATATTTTGTATCAATTTTGCTATGTAGAAATATTTTAGGCACTGACCCTGTAAAAAAGACACTTCTAAGAGTGCGAGCTTTGAGTGGCTGACTTTCATCTCAGAAACATTTTGGTCTCATCTAACCACTACATGCTGCAAAAGTGCTTGACATTGAGAAAATTATATTGCATGACATAGTCTTAAAATAATCAGCATAATTAAAACTTAAAGAGTACAATTCATATAAATAAAGCTCTAGGTCACCTGAAGAATGAAAATGTTCCAAGCACAGGGTATTATTCTGGCTGTTCTGTCTATTGGATTACAGTTGGTTTAAAATTCCTCCCAGAGAGTGCATTGTTAATACAGAATTTTCATGACAGGGAAAGACATTTCAAACACACTTGTTAGTGGAATGTATATTAAAAGGCAGACATTACTGGTAGGTTTTAGATTTGCTGCACCAAAGACAGGAAGGGTGAAGACATAAAAAGAAGAAACACTCCTCATTCCTCAGTTGTACAGAAAAAAACTGAAAGAAACTGAGCAGGTAGTTCTGAATAGGTTGTACGCATGCCAGAAGAAATGACAGAAAAATAAATGGTCTTCGTTTAAAGGGAAAGTAAATTGTACAAAAGGTGGCTAGCAAGGAGGTAGCCAGCCTCAGTAGATAGGCTGTAAGTTGAAAATGCACAACTTTAGCCAGTGGATGAAGAGAAGAAAGACATGCTGCAGAAGAGACCTTGCAGAATTTGACACTAGTAGAACTGGAGACAAATCAAAGCTCTGAGCTGAAGTATATGGGACTATGGTTAAGGACATATAATTGTTTTTTTCATTTGTTTGCAGTTGGTTTTTTTTCTAAGCTATTTCTCACATTACAGCACTGCATTCAAATCTAAATCAGAGTAAAGACAAGCAAAGCAGGTTGTTGAGAGCTATATGCAATATGTTGTATAATATATCCACAAAACTGTAAGTAAACCTGATGCAACAAACTACTTGTAACGTTTTTACTAGAATAAAATTATGTTCAGTCTCTCAGGATAGGATTAATAATGGCAAATTAATTTATGCTCCCTCTAACCCAGTAGGCAGAGACATGCAGCCAGTATAGTCTTGATAATATCTGACTCACTTGTCTCCAGTGCAATAAATTTAGATGAGGTATCCTCTATGCAAATTGAAAACAGATAACTGATCCAAAAGAAAGTGATGTTGTATGAAACAATTTGCAGGGCTCTCTCAGGCCATACTGAGTAATGTTCCTTTTGCTATAAATTAGTGTGATATGAAATCCATCTAAATCAAAAGCATTCTCTTTTTGACCTACACTATGAGATACAAGATTATATAAGTGACAGGATGGGCAATAAGTGTTGTAATTATCCACATTTATTTTGTATTAAAATTCCAGTCAGTGGCAAAATTAGAATCATGCATTCAGTGAAGGATTTTTTTTTTTTTTTAACATATAGGAATGAATCATTATAAAAAAGTAGCAGCAGATGAGCTCTAGAAAGCTCAGAGGCTGATCCTGGTAAAGCATACAAAGTCCCAGCTGCATGTCTGAATCTGCTGGCTCTGGCAAAGAGACTGAAAAATATTGCAGGCACAGGTTCTTGTGACAGTTCAAGTTCTGCTTTCAATGTAAGCCAAAAATTCTGCAAGAGAGACCTCCGTCACCTTTCTTTCCATCTTTAACATGTTAAGCAAAAAGATTTGAGGTCTCACGTGTGCAGGGCTTCTCTTGGCAGACTAATGGCCAAGTGAAAAGTTACCAAAGGAAACTCTCTGTACCATTTTACACGCTGACATTATTTAGATGAGACTGAAGAACACCAATATGTGTGAGCTGGCTGAAGTCCCTAGACTGTCATGCCCCTCTTCATGCCTCCTGCCTTAAGGGTGAGTACAGGAAATAGCGCAGCACCTGAGAGGTCACCTTTCCAGTGCTCTCATGAATTCTAGGCATGATCCACACATTGATTAAAGTCCTCCTGCATTACCTGAGTACTTTTCCTTCCTAAATTAAATTTGCATTGCATGAAACAATCAAAGCCAGCATGTAGTCAAGTAAGGTTCAACGCATGCAAGTATATGGGAAGAAGGTACAACTTCCAGAACAAGGAGGATAAATGCAAATCTCATTTTTCATATATAAAAAAACCCCAACAATAAACAAACAACTTAGAAGTCTGATATGGAATGTATTGAGCTGTTCCTTGAGCGGCACCTTGCTCATAAAATTCTCTTACAGATTCTATGTATCTCCCAAGTGCAAGGCACCACCATTGACCATTGTGAGTATAGCCACCTGATCCAAAGTGGAAGAGCTAAAGGCTGAAGGCATTACAGCTTTAATGTCACCAAAAGTAATTACATAAATATAATTCCAAATCATTCATATGTTACTGCTGTTCATATTATTAAACAAGTGCCTTTCACTAAGGTCAGAGTATTAAAATCACATAATATTGAAAATATGATCAACATTTTAGATATACAAATGGTTGCAGCATCACCTCGAGGGCCCTCAGACTCAGGAACTTACATTTGCCAACAACAGAGTCAAAAAGAACACAAGAATATAAAAATCAAGAAAAAATACATATGCTACTTCCTTGAATACTCTAACGTCTTCTAAACATGCAAAACAGACTACTCAAATCAGAGATTTCAAAGGATATTGTAGAGCTGAAAGGATTTATCCTCCATGAACTTTAACCAGCATAAAGTTTTACTGTACACAACCATCTATGGTAACATATTTCACAGCTTACTGTTATTATTATTTCACACCTTTGCATTCTCCTAAATGTATTATATTATTTAAATGTACTTTGGACAGCTACCTGAATCAAAGAGATTTTAATCAAGCCCAGCAATGTAAATCAGCAAGGCAGTTCAGATCTGAAGCATGAAAACAGTCCTATTCAGTTACATGCTTGTTCTGTTAAATTTATGTGCAAGTGTTTTGCTAGTGTAAAACTGAAATTTGTTCATTTATATGGATAGTGCCAGAACAACTTGTACCTTTGGACTTACATCCTGCAAAGTATGACCAAAAAATGCCTTGTGGTCTAGTGGCTCAGAAAACCTAAAACATATTCATAAAGGATTGAGCCTTTCTTTCTTTTTCCTGGTGAAAAACCAAGAGAGAAGATGCTCTAAAGTCACCAGTGTTTCACATTTAATAACAGATGTTCAATTATCACTAAATCATTTACTATAGCTCTGTGCAACATATTCAGATCTAACTTACATTAAGCTGTCAGCAAGTATATCCTTAAAGTGTTTTGCAGTTGCATGGCACTAATGTTGTATCAAGATGTTTACAAGCATTGAGTGTATTCATATTTGTATCACTGGAATTCTGGATTTAGACTGGTGTCATGTACAATTTATCTGAAGGAAATATGAACTGTTCGGCTGGATAGGATGTGGCTGTGCAATCCTCTTCTTCCACCACCAGTGATAAAATGTGCCTTGTTCTGCTGACAGGGGACTTACCCTGCTGCTTCATTTCAGGGTGTTCAAATCCTTACAGCTTGGTTCATTTACATTTAGTGCCTCTTGAACGTAAGCATTTTCTAAAAAGAAAATTTCACCTTGCTCTCCTTTGAAAGTAAGCAAAAATCCAATCACAACTCTAAGGTTAAGAACTTCAGGCTGTATCGTGTCCTTAGAAAATTTGGAAATGGTGATTTTGTGCTTGTACATAAGGCATTAGCTCAGTCACACAAATGCAGCACCATTACAAAGGCTCCTATCAAGTAGTTAGGTACCATTATACATCTGCTGCTCAATATTCTTGTTTAAAAAACTTGGCTTTTTCAGAGCTTTGCACATCTGACTGTCACAGCACTTCTCCCAGAATAAATGAAATTGAACCTTAATATATAGAGGAGAAATCAGAACAGTTACAAATACACTGCAAGCCTAGAACTGTCAGTTCAGAATTCTAATTTTTTACTTATTCAGTGCAAGATGAAAGTTGTATCTTTTTTTCCTACTGTCTCCATAATATAGCAAGCAATGACACATACCTGAAGACAGTGACAGCACAGAGCATCACCCTTGACAATTCAACAGATCGGTTACTGTTCTTACCCTGGGAAGATTTCTGCTTAAGTGAATTTATCAAAATAGCTATATTTATAATCTGAATAAAGGTCTAGAGGTTTTACTGTATTTTTATGCTTTTAATAATCTTGACTTCTATGATGGGGCTACAGAACTGATGGACAGAGGCAGAGCAGTTGACATCATCTACCTGGACTTGTGCAAAGCGTTGGACACCGTCCCGCACAACATCCTTGTCTCTAAAGTGGAGAGACATCAATTTGATGGATGGACCACTCAGTGGATAAAGAACTGGCTGGATGGTCGCATGCAAAGAGTTGTGGTCAACAGTTCAATGTCCAGCTGGAGACCAGTAACGAGTGGTGTCCCTCAGGGATCGGTATTGGGACCTGTGTTGTTCAACATCTTTGTTGATGACATGGACAATGGGATTGAGCACGCCTTCAGCAAATTTGCTGACGACACCAAGCTGTGTGGCTTGGTTGATACGCTGAAGGGAAGGGATGCCATCCAGAGGGACCTGGACACACTTGTGAGGTGGCCGATGACAACCTTATGAAGTTTAACCAATCAAGTGCAAGGTCCTACACCTGGGTCGGCACAACCCCAGGCACAGCTACAGGCTGGGCAGAGAAGAGATTCAGAGCAGCCCTGTGGAGAAGGACTTGGGGGTGTTGTTTGATGATAAATTCAACACGAGCCAGCTTCAGTGTGCGCTTGCAGCCCAGAAAGCCAACCATATCCTGGGCTGCATCAAAAGAAGCATGACCAGCAGGTCAAAGAAGGTGATCCTGCCCCTCTACTCTGCTCTTGTGAGACCGCACCTGGTGTCCTCAACATAAAAAGGACATGGAGCTGTTGGAGCAAGTCCAGAGGAGGGCCACAAGGATAAGGGGGCTGGAGCACCTCCTGTATGAAGACAGGCTGAGAAAGTTGGGACTGTTCAGTCTGGAGAAGAGGTGACTGCGTGGAGATCTCCTAGCAGCCTTCCAATAGGTGAAGGGGGTCTATAATGATGTTGGGGAGGGACTCTTCGTTAGGGACTCTAGTGGTAGGACAAGGGGTAATGGGTTTAAACTTAAACAGGGGAACTTTAGGTTAGATATAAGGAAGAAGTTCTTCACAGTGAGGGTGGTGAGGCACTGGAATGGGTTGCCCAAAGAAGTTGTGAATGCTCCAACTCTGGAGGTGTTCAAAGCCAGGCTGGACAGAGCCTTGGGTGACACAGTTTAGTGTGAGGTGTCCCTGCTTATGGCAGGGGGTTTGGACCTAGATGATCTTAAGGTCCTTCCCAACCCAAACCATTCTATGACTCTATAAGTAACTTCTTCCATGTGAGGGTGCTGAGGTGCTGGCACAGGTTGCCCAGAGAACCTGTGGCTGCCCCATCCCTGGCAGTGTTCAAGGCCAGGTTGGACGCGGCTTGGAGCAACCTGGTCTAGTGGAAGATGTTCCTGCCCATGGCAGGGGGGTTTGGAACTAGATGATCTTTAAAGTCCTTTCCAACCCAAACCACTCTGATTCTATGACTCTATGGTTCTATGACTTTTGCAAACAATAAACTGACATAATCCTATTGCTGAAGTTAGCAACATAACATACATGTTTACCTCAAATTCACAAGTAATTTGGTCTCACACTGACATTCCAATACATCCTATAAGACTTCTTGATGCACATAAATTTCAAAAAGACCAAAGCAAAACATGTTACTGACATATCTCAATTAATCCACAGGTATCCAGAAAAAAAGTAGCTTCAGGGAAGCCTCAGCAATCATCAGTATTTTCTATAGAAAACTTTCACAATTATTTGTTATTTTTAACAGCGTTTTCCCATCTGTCACTGTGTTTGAAAATGTTTGAGTCAGCTGCTGATTTCAACTAAATATTTGGCAGAAGCTAAAAGTCAAACATAGTATCAAAGAAGTCTGACTAACACTCTCATTCGCATGTGCTCACTGGAAGGAAAGATCATTGCCTTTCCAAAACTGGAATGTTTGAAAAAATGGGCATATGCCAGCACCTGCCTTGTGTGATTAGCTCCATAGATGGTGATTTTTGCTACTTTAAGGGAACACAAATAAACAACAACAAAAAAAGGGTTTTCATTGGCATAATTTGCACAAAACGTTGCCTTCATACCAGTTTCCCTCTGTGAGTTTTGTACTGATACTTCTTTGTGGGTTGCCAGGTATCAGTTTACAGTCAGCATGAACAAATCAAAGCATTTAATTTCCACCTTACTGCCCTAACTCATTTTCCAGTGTCTATAAATACCATTAACATTTCACCTGTAATTCAAACCCCAAACCTAGGTACTGCCTTTAATGTGGCTCTTTTCCTAGTCCTCACATCATTGAGATATTTTAATCTCACTCCACATTCCTACACAAATATCCTAAAGGGAAGGTTTTCTTCTGTGTCCAAACAGAAGAAATTAGCACCTTGGCCTTGTTTCTAATGTATTTCAATCTTCTCTTGCCAGCCTTAACCTCCTCCATTTTACACCATGGAAACCCATTCAAAATGCTGCACAAAAAGTCAATTTTCCTCATTAACTGCATGTACCCTGTCAACTCTGTTTTCCTGCAATGGCTTTCTCTTCTCTTTGAATTAAATACAAAATTGTCTCCTAAATCACCAGTTTCCATATGTGTTAGTAAGGTGCCACCCTCTTCCCCACAAATTCTCCACCTGTTGAATTTTCAAAGATCTTTCTGTAGTCTCCGTCTGAGGCCACCTTTTACAGTTGGAAACACTTGCAAATTTCCTAGAACCATCTCACCATTTTCTTCATCTTCTCCAAATTTTACCAGAACTGTGCTAGACCATTAAGCTTATAAAGCTTTTGCTCAAGGCAAGGAGCAGATGGGATGCAAATACTATTTACTACGCCACATGGTCCTTTCTCATCATTATATGGCCCTATTTGTTAGCTGTAGGTATCACTAATCCTATCACAAATTTTTGCTTCTAGCCGTATTAAGGACTTCTCATTGCATGTTTGATCTTATTCCAGACAGCAGACACATGGACAGAAGACATAAATGCCAGAATAAAAATCATCAAGCTGTGAATAGTTTTCTGCTTCAAGTATTTGTTGTGCACTGTGGAGTCTCATAATAATTTCCACTTTGAACTGTTCCTCTTTAAAAATCTTAATGTAACAAAAGACCATTTTCCTGAACTGTTCTCTTTTTCCACATATTTTTAATTTAAAACAAAGTAAGTCCCTGCCCAGCCTTCCAATATCGGAAAGGGGCCTACAAGGATGATGGGGAGGGACTCTTCATTAGGGACTCTAGTGGTAGGACAAGGGGTAATGGCTTTTAAACAGGAGAAGTTTAGGTTAGATATAAGGAAGAAGTTCTTCACAGTGAGGGTGGTGAGGCACTGGAATGGGTTGCCCAGGGAAGTTGTGAATGCTCCAACCCTGGAGGTGTTCAAGGCCAAGTTAGACAGAGCCTTGGGCGACCTAGGTTAGTGCGTGGTGTCCCTGCTCATGGCAGGGAGGTTGGAACTAGATGATCTTAAGTTCCTTTCCAACACTAACTATTCTATGATTCTATGATTTTCAGCTGAAAACCTACAGGGACAGGAATGAATTTCTAGTCCGTAGATAATTCAAAAAGGGTTATGTGACACCAGCATTTCTGACAACTCTCAGTAAGCCACTCAGGTTGGTTATCATAAAAATCTCTTTCAGAAAGATCTCCAGTACATTTTCATGAGACCTTCAATTAGGATACCCCAAGATGTCTAAATGACAAATGTATTTGAGGCCCTGGGCTTTTCCTCATAAGTAGTTATCTTCTCTATTATTTATAGACTCGACCTTCCAACAGCTTTTGTTCTGTACTTCAAAAGCTAGTTTATTTTTTTTAATATCATTGGTTTCATAGTTGCTGGTAGTCTCAAAAGACTTCCACAGGCAATTCCTACCTCATTTGGAAATTCACAGAAAATCCTCTTCTTTTCCCCCTATCTCAACTTCTCATGACTCTAAAACTTTTCAGAACTAAAGAACATTTTTACTTTCAATAACCCTAGACCCTCTTTTCCATTAATCTTATTTTTACTTACTCTTTCCTTATTACTTCAATGTTACCACTGTATCTACCACACCCAATTTACCACTTTGCACCTTCTTCACCACCTCACTGGCTATTTCTCAGAAAAGGGTAAAATGCCAGAGCATTGCAATTTTTCATGCATGTCAGAACCATTTAAATATGCAATGTAGTTTGTTGAACGCAATGTTGAGATATCGCTATCAAAAACTGTATTCTCTCATTAAAAAATGTCTAATGAAATTCAGCTTGCCACTTAGCACCATAATAGTCATTGCTCAAACTGTACTTTGCAGTGGGAAGTTAAGACTGAAAAATGACCCCATGTAAAAATGTTGATGTTCAGATAATTAACATTTTAGTAGTTCCCTTTTGAAAATGCCCTGTGACTCTTTTCTTCAGAGAGCTTTATACAGCCTCAGTTAAGGGAACATGTAATTAGGCAGGATTTAAAAGGTCCCACTGGCCACTTCAAGCTCTATGTTAGCTTCAAAAAGAAACCAAAGCCATTTACACTGTATTGTTTAGTTTTGTGACTAAGATATCCTAACCTTTAACTGAGGTGCTGGAAATCCAAAGAAGCTTTAAACAACCAGGGAACAATGTAAAGCCAGAAGTGAAAATATTTAAAGAGGATTTCAAATCCATTTTACACAGCTGCATCTGCTGTGACAGTTTATTAAGCTGCAAGGCAAGAGGGTTTTTTTTCTTGCTGAAATATTTACCATAAGCTAAATAGAATTGACACAGTGTCTCAAGTCACTACCATGGAAAGCTGAACATTACATTCCCAAATGAGAACATTACTTGATTGATTCACTGAATGAATGAAAGGGTGAGCAAAATCAGATCAAAATGGAAGCCACCAAACAGCATTCAGAGCTATGAAAATGGGAGAAAAACTGCAGGGAGGAAGTAATAGGCTTTGTGCACCGGTGGATAGAAAACAGGAATTTGCCATTTTTGGAGCAGCTTCCAGGCTCTGATGCTGTACCGAGCAGAAAGAGCATACGTTTGAACCTTTCTTTTTGCAGAAAAAGCTGCACAACTTCACAAGGCTTGAAAGGAATCATGATTTCTCTTTGAGGAAGTGACCGCCTTGGTTGAGGAGAGAGATGCGTATAACAATGATCTGGGGTTTGTTTGCTTTTTCTGAAACCATTAACATAAGGTAAGACTCCTTAAGTTGTACCATTCAGAAGTGATGCATTACCAGATGCGGTAGAAAAGCAAGAAGATAAAGCCCTTCATCTCCCAGCTTAGGCTACTAATGGCAACATCTCTCAAAAACAACCACATACCACTGCAACAAGCTAGATCTGCTACTACCAAGCCTCTGAGACATCTTTCTTCTAACTAAATCCTTCTTTACTAAATCCTTGTTAAATTTGGAGTCATGTGAAATTGGAGTCACTGAGGCACATAATACCAAAAGAAAGGTTCGGTCATTCAAACTGGACATTTACTTCAGTGGGTCAATTTCAACACTAAATAAACCATGACAGTGCCTAATTGTAATTTGTATGTGGGAACAGAGAAGCTATGTGGGGTACAGCAGAGAAGAAACTGAGGGGAAAACACACAGATGCAAAAGGCAGATCCCACCTACTTGCCTCCTGCAAACCTTTCTGCAGGAGAAAACGGAACTACCTTTGTGAATCAGGCACTCAAGATGTGACCCCTTCACATTTTCCCCTTGATATTTAGAGAGAAATCATTACACTGTGTGTGTGCCGCACAGCTAGACCCTGCAATAAAACACACTGACCTTTAAGAATTCATTCCTAATTAAAATTACCCATTTGAAATCACACAAATAGTCTAGCTCCTTTGGCCATTCATAGATAGTAACAGTTAACTGAAAAAGCACCAAGACACAGTCTGCAATTACAGATTCTTTAATTCAGTCTCACTGAGCCTATTCAGTGGAGGAATAGCCAAACAAATGTCCGAATACCAGCTTTTCACCTGCTGGAGAAGATTTAAGTATTATTCTCCTTATTTAAACTCCTTTGCATTGACAAAGAAATGAAGAAAGAAAAGAAAGAAGAAAGGAAAACCAAAATTTTATCTATGCTAAAACTTAGAGAATAAACAATTTTTCTAGGAAATTTCAACTATAAATATTGCATTAGAAGTCAAAGGTTTCATTATAGGATGACAATCTCTAAGAAGCTATTACATACAGTCTAAGAAACTGAAAAATAAGCTGAGTCATGACAACTTACCTGTAGCACTGATATTGTTATCACATATTATCTTTCTACAAAATAAGCTGTTCAGGAAGCAAATCAGGTATAAGTTGCTGTGTGCTCTCCTTGGAATAGTAAGTGCAGGTTCCTGCAATATTTTAATGATCTATATCATCACAGGACCTTCAATTTCCTGCTAAAGGCTGAGCTGAGCTCTAACTCTTAACAGAGTTTCATGTCTTTAACACAACTTTTTCTTTCAGGAACAAGTTGGGGGGCTGAAGAATGGGGATCACCAACAGGAATTTTCTTTTCCAACCAGTTATGACTTTCATTAAATGGATTTAATATCTCCGAGTCTTGTCAAAAGTTACACGAGCATGGAAGGGAGAAGTCAACAGTAGCAGATATTGGGCATACCAGGCTTCAGAATTCAGAATATATTTGAAAATAAAAACTAAATTAATAAAATGAAAGAAGAATAATGTCTTCCCAAAAGAAGATTGGCATGATATAGACAGGGGAGCAACAAAGAATATCAGAAGGTTAACATGTGAAAAGAAAGGTCTTTCCTTTCTGACCAAAATTGCAGGGGGACAGTGAGTGTCCCTAGAATACTACATCCACCCAAAGAACAGTAACTCACCCTCATCATTGAAAAGCTTTCATGTGGCCCATTTTCATTGAAAATTTCATGGAATTTTTTTTTCTTTTTTTTTGTATTTACATAGTAATGCAAAGGATATTCACTGGTCATAAAAGGAAGAACTAAGAAATCACTTTCAATGACAGAGGGTGGAATAATTACCTAATTAAGTCATAACTGCAGGAAATTAGGAAAATTCATGAAATATGCATGGACAGTAGATCACTATATTTTCCAGGCTTCCACTCTGCTGTTTTCATCTGCAATATGTATGCTAAAAGGGGAGGAGAGAGGCAAAACAAGAAAGTGGAGTGGGAGAACAAGAGTGAGGAAGGTCTGTGTGCTGCATCTGCTCTGCAGCTTAAACTAAAAGATTAAAATTGATTTCAAAAACAAGTGTCACCTGGTTAATGTCAAATGAGGGATATTTTTACAATATATTTATGATATTTATAAGTAATATTTTTCATATATACCTATAATGTTTTATACTTAGGTATATTACAAACTGCAGCTCTGATATAAAACAGCTGAGACTCAAAACTGAGGTACATCAGTGTCATATTTGACCCACTCAGTGAATTTTATACACTTAGGAATCCTAACCAAAAACCTGACCATGTTCACATGCCTGTCTTTCAAATCCTGAATTAGAAGTCTATGATGCTGGGTCAAACTGTTTTGGGGCATTTTCCCTCTGCATTCTGGTACCCTGCTACTCTGCAGTGTAACCGTTCTGCTCAATCCAAATTATTCTCTGCTTTTCATGGCACTCTCTGGAGTCTGAGAAACATGTAATTCAGTCTCACTGGGTCTATTCAGCAAATACCAACTTTTAACCTGATGAAGCTTTAAAGTATTATTCTCCTTATTAAAACTCCTTTACATTGCCAAAAGATGCAGAAGAAAGGGAAAACAAAAACTTGCTGGAAAAGAAGGATTACAAATGCCCTACACTGAAGTCCAGTTAACAAGTCAAGATGATCATCTTGATCAAGGTAACAAGTCATCACAGAAGCTTCTGAATGAGAAATGATGAGGAGTAAGGTGCCAAGAAAGAGGTCTCTTCATCTAAGCAGCTTATTTGCATTTAATACAATGCCTTTGACACAATATAAATTGATAAAACATTGCAGTTAATAAAGAGTGAGAAGCACTAACATCAACATTCAAGAAAATGTCCCTGGATACTGTGAAAGAGTCAAGATTTTGCAGTCCTTTTCACACCTAATGCACCAGTGATGCACACAGAGTAAATTTTTGTATGTTTTTTTACACTTAGTAGTACTGCAGAGCAACGAAATCAGAACTGATCTTCAAATAAACAAGATATTTACTTTGAGTGAAGAAAAGATGTATCCTTATAGTCGATCTCTAGTAGCTTCAATAAACAAACAAGTTCAGAGAGATCTTTTTGGCAGCCCTCAGCTTAAGCTCTAAGACCCTTCAGAATGGGCACCCTTGCAAACACACGTTTTACATTTTTAGCATTTTCCAGCCAACTACATCTTCAGATAGCAAAGAACAGTGCAAACTGAGGCATTTTCACTGATGGAGCCTTCATGTAAGAATGTTGATACTACAAAGACTACAGAAGTGCATCACAACAACAAGCTTCAAGGAAGTCCTCTAGCACCTTTTTCAGTTGCTCCAGTTCAAGCTTTTAACCAACCTTAGTTCTTCCATGCCACAGTTCCTGGGTTGCAATTCAAGTAAAGGACATTATAGTCATGTAGAAGGCATGTATCTTATACGTACTACTGAGTTCCATTTTGAAGGGTTTTCTTTACAGGTGTACAGGCACTGAAGTTGCTATTAAACCTTTCCCCTGTTGTTATTTGAGTTTATGCATGAAGCCACTGTAAAGACATATTTTTAGCCTTGTGAAGTGTTTTCCCCCCTCTCTGTTAATTATCAAGTACCTGACTGATTGCTCATGATTGATGACTGATGGTGAGAAGGTTCATCAGGTGTTAATGGTTTGGTTAATGCAAGTGGCAGAGAGGAAGGAAGTGGCCCAGAATCCCATCAAACTATGCTTGCTGCTGTTGCCTGTAAATGGTTTTCTCCATGGCACACTGTGTATGAATTTATATTATAAACTGAAAATGGAAATTCCTGTAAGCTGTTATTACTAAAAAGAGTATTACTTAAAGGAGTATGATTATTTCTGATCTTTGCTTATGGAAACTGTTGTTTATTTAAACTTTCAAGTGACACAGAAGGTATAGTCAAGTGAAAAAGTACTTCAAGTGGAATAATCAAACAAAATACTACAAAATGAATTCAGCATTGGAAAAAATATCTTGCAATGTAATCCAAAACCTATCCCAATAACTCCATATAATTATGAAGAGAAATTCATTTACATTAAAGACTTAAGTAATTTTTGAAGTTAGTAATCAAACAGGAAGTCATCTTAGCAGCACAATGACACAGAAATCATCTTAACAGGTCTGAGACATGGGAAAAGCAGCCAAGTTATTTAAATGCAAATAAAACCCAAGTTTAAAACTGATTTCTAATTACCTAAAACACAACCCCACCTTTCTGGTGTCTTCTGCTTTGGTGGACCCCATACTGTCACGGTTTTTATATATTCATAAGCATTAATCCCCATCCTATGTTTAGTTAGCTCTTACAAGTAGATCCTGCAGGGAGTAGGCTGGTGTTTCTGTCTACATAGCACTTCAGTGAAAGTAATCAGGATATCTAAAAAAAATCTTCTGATAAGGTTGGGTTTTATGTAACTTCATGTCATCCATTGAATGCATGGGATGTACACAACTGGAGTGACTAACCCACTTAATACAAGTATTTGTGCAGAAAAGTTTGTAGAGTATGGATATGACCTGAAGATTTATTTTTAAGTTTCATTTTTATATTCTGTAATAGTTATACTTTTTCTATTTCCAAAACAGAAAAAAATCCTAGAAACTGTAAAAATCTCAGCCCAACAGAAAATCCACAGAATGTTTTCAGGATGTTTATGAAAAAATCTTTAAAAAATCAATGTGAAAGAGAAAATATCTTTGGTCTAAATTAGTGATTAAACATGATTCAAATATGATTCAAAAAGGTGGCTAAGATGTTGACTTTCTTTCAAAACCAGTTTTAAAGTGAAGAATTAAAGGGTATAAAGTATATACAGTTATATATAAAAGTATACTTCTGCATATAGTTAGCAGTGAATGTTTTTCTGTGGAAACAAAAGCTTTTTTTCTTTACATAAGATAATTTACAGGTAAATATAAGGGTATGTGTATTACCCAAAATTACAAAACAAGTCAGAAGGTCAAGCTAGTTGTGTGCCTTAATGCTGCAGTGTGTATTTATGTTTATTTCAAAATATGATTATACAAATCTCTATTTTTAAACCAAGATAAGTTTGATGCAATCGTCTTCTAGAAATTATCAAATGAGAAGACAAGCTCTGAATTCTTTTGAGACAGAACAATGAAGTCTTCTTAAGCACAAGGGGAACCCACATACCTTCTAGATTCTAAACTCTTTTGTGGGAACAAACTATTTTAGCTTAATAAAATTTGTGAAGGATTTTACTCTAAGTAGGAACAGCAACTTAGACATCAACACCCTACCAGACATCAATCTGTTGAAGCTGAAAATCCATGTCAGTCACTTCAAGGAAATTGGCAGCAAAAATACAGCTTTTCTTTTTTTTCTTTCTTTTTTTTTTTTTTTTTTTTTTTTAAGGAGGGGGTTGATCTTTACAGCAGCAAAAATAGGAAATTTGGGACAGATGAGCAAGAGAACTTTTAAGTCAAAGCTTCCAAAACTGAATTTCCTTCCCCTCCAACTAAATATACTTAAAGCAATATTCTTGCTTTCAGTAGCAACTGGGTACAGCAAAACTCAACAAGGAATATAAAGGATATACAGAAACTACCAAAAAACTCCAGGCATATTAATGGTCTTGGCAAGAAATACACTGAGGTCAAGAATTCAGAAACACAGGAATCTACAAGGAGGAGCATGGCTGTTTGTGCTACATCCCAAATAGCTCAGGGCATGCATTTCTGGATTTACATTTTCCTCCAAAGAGAAATTTTACAACCTCTTCCTAAAGTGGCAGTCAGAAATGATGATTTCCTGACAGTGATATGCAACCATCACAATAATGCTTTCTGAAGGCAGTACTTTAGTTACTGTGTACCACACCAAGAACGGCAGGCTTACAGAGGAAAACATTGGGAACTAACATACTTTAATATTGTGATACGAACCACAAATTCTTCTTGTTCAGGTTTGAACAGGTGCTTTTTATACATACTCCAAAGGAAAATAATCTACAACGGTCATGCATATCTGTAAAATACACATATATAAACACACACACATATATATGTATACACGCCAATATATATATATATCTCTGGCACAGCTGTGTCTTTTGTCTCCAATTGCATTAGTAGGATGTTACTTCTCTAGCTTGTCAGATTGTGTCACTTTAACTTCCATTCTTCACCTACACAAAATTTCAAAAATCGGATGCTACATATTATGCATACTGTTAGTATTTTTATATAAATCAGTTTTATTCCACAAATATTCTATTTGAGACTTGAATCTCTGGGGAAATTGGCTTCATGACAATAATTTTCAATAGACAACCTAGTCCTGTGGTTCTGGCATGAATCTTCACTAATGAAAAAGACTTTTCTTATGGAATGAAGGACAAATAGGAAAAAAAAGTAACTGTATCTAAGCTCTAAGGCTAGAGTATTTTATGGCATTTGATTTATTGCAAAATGTTTCTGCTCATTTTTTAAAAAAATATTTTTTTATAAGGGAAAATTATTATTGTTGTTATTGTTGTTATTATTATTATTACAGCCAATGGATTACTAAATGCTTCTGGCAACCACACAATGTAGTATCCTATGCACTATTCAGCACACCAGTGGTGTATTGCCTTTTTAAGGACATGCTAGGGGCTGCAATAAATAGCAGTCAAGAGCAAGTATTACTCACAGGAGGTAAATGAGTTATATGTGCACAGCCTGAAAGAACAAAGCAAAATTTTAGTAAAAAGCTTTGAAGTATTGTCAGATGAAAGAAGCAAAAGCATTAAGTTTTAATGGCATAAGTAGATGAAGAATAGATTATGAGTAAACAGGACTACCTAGGATCCTTAAAGTTGTCTGAACTGTTTTAGGTGAAACTAACCGTCACTGTATTCCCAGTGTTATTCGCATAGCCACAATATGCTTAAATATATCAAAAATATATGCTTATTTTATGTATTCATCCTTGTAAATCAGATTTATAAAGCAATGTGAATCCAAAATAATAAATTCACTGTTTTTTCAGTCTCTCTCCTATTCTTGGTTGGGGTTTTTTTTGTTTTTGTTTCCCTTGAAATTAAGTTTGTAAATAACACTTACTGCTTTTGAATGAATTGAAGAGTTGTTAGATCAACCAGAAAAGTGGAAAATTGATTAACGATACAATGTTATCAACTTCAGATTATCATCATTACCACTTCTGATGACCCCAGTAAGCCTGACATTAGTTGTGGTCTTTAGACCATCTATCTGGTTTGCTTAGCATTTAGGATTTACACTAATCAAGGACCTGCTAAGGCTAGGCTTTAAGAATGCAGTCCACTAAAATCAGCTTTAAAGATGTTTCCTTCTAGCCCCCGCAACTTCCACGTGGTTTATGCCTTGAAGTATGAGGGAGTTTAGCCCTAATTAATTTTAGCCCATCTAATGTAAATGCACATTGTTCTCATTAACCATATAGACAACTAATTTACTAAGCTCTTTACATTCATGATATCTTATGGCAGTAATATCCATCAGCTAATTACATATGGGGTAGAAAAATATTTCCTTTTAATCTATGTTTCCTCTCCCTACAAAATTGGCCCTTAACCTCACACAGTCCCATAGCCAATCCTCTGCCCCACAGAAATCTATTCCATGGCTTTCAGACCCACATCATTTCATCTGATAAGTCTCACTGTCTCTGGCTACTGTTCTAATTGTCTGAGCTCTGACCTTAGTCAAGACATCCAACAATTTCCTTTTCTAATTCAGTTCACCTCTAACATTTTCTTATTATCTAAACCAACTGGTTCCCCAAAGCAATCACATTTTCCATTTGCTGGTTTTGTGTCAGCATGTGCACCCTCAACTCATTACCTTTTACCATGTCTAACATCAGTTGTTACTATATGTCTCATTCCTCTATCCTTCTCAGTACCTGAGACTGAAATTATTTTGTGACTTCACCCATATTCTCAAATTCCTCCTTCAGAAACTGATCTGCCCCAACCAGGCTGTTTATGTATCCCATAAATTCCTATGCTTACTGTCTTTTCTTATCTTCATCTAATGATTTTTTTAGACAAACTTTTCCAATTTTTTTTTATAAGGTGTTATGTTTGAATATGTTGTGACTGACCTATGAACCATGAAGAAGGGAAGCAAAGGAAAAACAAAGCTGACACAATGCACAGAATGCTGCTATTGACCTTTCTAAGATTACCAAAGTATTGGAAAGTAGAAGCTGGAAAATCTCCCTTCTTATTGCACAACCATCCCAGTTAACATTAATCAAGGATAATGTTTCTAGTTTCTTCTGATTCCCATCCAGTATAAAGTTTCATTTATGTCGGAAAGGAGAAGAATCAATCCTAATGTCAGTAGTAGTCCAAACCCAACTACATTGCATGGGGCCAAAATATTTCTGTTAGAACAACTCCAGCTGACAAAATTTTTTCTTCTGCCCTACAGTATTCATACACATCTTGCCTCTTTGCTTTCCAGAACAGACTTCATTTTTTCTATGGTCCTCTTCCTTTTCAAATGATCAGTCTGGATAATTAAAACTGAATCACAGCAGTCAGTACATGTTACTGGAAAAGAATATGACTGTGGCAAAAAGAAACATCAAGAAGAAAGCAACAAGGTTGAGCATGACTAATGTGAAGGTGATACAGAGATTCCAAGAACATGAAAGAAAGACCTCACTTAGTCCGTTGTCCAAGAAAGCAAGTCACAATAGATAGCTATGGACAGAGAGCAGCACAAACTAACCACACATAATTCTCTAACATTCATTTCCTCCAAATACTGTGGCAGTAACCAAGCATCAAAGCCTTTATGCATCATTCATACACAAGTCATTTATTCTCCAGCTTAATTAGGAATTAATTTTACGTGTTATTTATAGCATGTGAAGTTTCCTTTTTAAAATAAAAAGTTTATACTATAGTTTTTAAGAATTGACATTATCTCTGATGACAAGACTCTAATTTTTAAAAAGAAATCCAGTTTCTTTTGTCATCTATTTTTTAAGGATGACACCTTAAGTTAGTAATTTTTAAATGACACTTGATTGAAAGATCACATATTTCATAACATAGAGGCACATTGTAATTAAGTAATTTCTGTGCAAATGGGGCCTATAAAAGTAGACCAAAAATTATGACTGTAATCACAGCTGTTTCCTAGATATAAGCACATTATCCTAGCAAATATTTTCATACACGTCCCTTAAATGCTAAGTACTTTTTTTCCTTTTTACACACATGCTCTATGACTCTTTTGTCAAGAAGCCTGCAGTTTACATTAAGAAAACACTATAACATAATTACCTTTCTAATTGTAAAGATTTCATTTTTGCCTTCAGGACACCTGAGCAAATAAGAAGCATATTTAATAAATAAAGAGTATAAATTACTTTGGTTAATATAACAAAAATCCTGGAGGGCCAAGATGTTCTGTATTATCAGCAGGTAAATCTTCTGTGAGCCACAGCAAAATATTTTGCATCAAGAAAGCTGGGCCCCATAATCAAATAATGGATTAACTGAGATATATTTAAAACTCTGTGTGCACAGTATTATGAGGTATAGATGGTCTGCCGAGCTGTGTAGGCTTTAGTCTGGACACTTACTAAAACGTAATTCTCTATCTTGTCACAAATGTCTGTGTGTGTCAGTTGTAAGATTCAATTACATCCAAATTATATACAAAGAAACATTTTATGAACTGAAGATGTGAAAGGGTTTTTAATTATTTTTAAGCAGAATTTTTGCTTTAGGTCTGTACTGAGCACTCATTTTTGTACATAAGCATATTAAACGTAGCAAAAAGAAAATCTGATTTTATTGTGATTACTACTATGCACCTTAGGATAGTTAGACGTATAGTATTTCACAAGTGACATAATGGTTACCAAGTTGTACCTTGTGAGTGTTACCAGAATAGTATTAAAAGGCTAAAGTATGGAATCACTCAGCATTGCTGATCCTGGCACCAGATAATGATATTTTATTTTACTTAAATTCAAAACTGAAATTCCAGCTGTGATTTTTTTTCGGTACAATGGAACTGACCTTCAAGAAGCATCACACAAGAAAAAAGGAAATCTGCCATTCTTAGTTAAAAAAGTCTTGCTTTATCCTTCTTGCATTCAACAGATACGATCAGTTGTTCAAATGCAGGCTCTCAATTACAAAAAATATTCAAGAAAATCAGAAAATCATAGTAATGGGTAGAATTAAGGCTGTAAAACCAGCTAGTACATGGAACATCTACAGTCATCATTGTGTAGAGAAATTGTTTTGTCATGAGCATCTGCAGGATGGGAATTATAAGCCAAATGTAAACACTTTCATTATCAGATAACTAATACGTCTACAGCAACATGTTTATCTAATGCATTATACACATATACAAAATTTGTGCATTGTACGCCAGTCACACTTAGTTTCCTGATTTTCACCAAAATATTCCTGTAGATTTTAAAAGTACCACTGATGACAAATCTCTTGAAAACTGCCTAGACAGCCACTCGAATTTTTATTTTCCTTTTCTTTTTTCTTTTTTTTTTTTGCAAAGTAGTATATAGAATTTAAAAGTTGTTTGCTTTGGGTTTTTTTCTACAGTAGATTCTATATAAGCTCATTGCAAAGATAAATCATTAATTCAAGCAGTTCCCAACATTTTTTAAAAGCAACCTAGAAGATTAAAATTCCCTCTCTCATATGATATCAGGTTTTCAGATTTATCATTGCCACAGATGCATAGCCTCTGCAAGTCACAGATATTGCTGAGGTGAAGGAAACAGCCCCTTTCCAGGAAACCAATTTCATATTGAGAGGATAAGCGACTTATGAAAGAGACAGTTCTTTGTATTTGAAGAAAAAACAAAACCCAGCAGCATACAAAATGAGATTTTAGAATAATTTGCCTTGGTCCATCCACATAGCGAAGGTCATTAACAAAACAGATCATTAAGCTTTTATGACAGAGCTATTAGTGAGCTTTCTTCACTGAGTTATTGTCTATGGAACCCCTAGTTTATAGATTCTGAAGAAAAATTCTTCACTAAACAGAGATGGGAAGAACCCCGATGAAATCCAAACCCAAACCCAGCCTTAAACTTATTACAGCTCCCTCATAATTGTGATAAATAAATTGTGTGTTTTTTCCTTCTTGAGCAGCCTGATTTTTAACTTATATCAAAATCTATTCCAACCATCCTTTTTATGTTTACTGCTTTTGTTTAAAACCTTTTTATGGAGTCTGAAATAAAACTGCACTATTTAGCGTATGAAACCCTCAGTCATTAATATTCTGTCCCATCATAAAAAGGGTATTATTAGAAATCTCAAAATACTTTTGAATGTTAACATTGCAGAAGCTAGAACAAGCAGATAATGACTACTGAGGTATCTTTTCCTTCCATGTATTTAACAAGCAAAACACCTCAAAAATATTTTGGGTCTCTAGACGACCAAAGGTACATAATTGTGTACAATTGATTTGATGTTGATTTTAGTTTAGCTTCAGCTAAGAATTCAATGCAAAGGACTACACACTGTGAAGTGTACCATTTATTAAACTCTAGAACACAAATTCTGCAATTTTAGTCTTTGTATATAGACCCATCAAGATCCATGGCACTAACCATAGAATGTAACACTACTGGAAATAAGTGGTGGCCAAAGCAAATCAGTTTTTATGGAGCACTTTCAAATTTTTGATGGACTATACTGATCTTCTCTCATTAAATGGTATTGTATAATTTAAAGGGCTGTCAGTTGTTTGACATAAACAGAAATATTGCTACAGCAACAAAATAACAAGAACTACAGTCCAGTCTCTAAAAACAATAAATTAGTTTTAAACATAAAGTTAAAACATGGCAGTTTGTAGTAGCTCAGTTTCAAAACAATAAACCATCTGTCTCATTAAATCATCAAGAGCACTCATCCTTTCCTTCCTCTTGGCTAAATCTGTTCTCAAAATTGTTGAGCTGTAGCCAGGCCTAATTCACTGTCCTTTCAAGAGCTGTTCCTAGTCTGAATAGCTAAGCAGCATCAGCTGGCTCACGCACTTACTAACTGCCACCCTTCCCTTGTAGCTGGAATAGAGAATTTCTTTATTATTTTCATGCTCAGGAAGATGAATACCATACGTAGAGAGTAGCAGGGGATAGTGGTGGATACTCTAATTGCCCCACTTATCTGCCCGCCCCTGCCAGAAAATATGCATCTTCACAAGAAATAAGAAATACCGTCAGTGATTCTTTGTTCTAACAGAGGTTAGCGAGCATCTCCCCTCAAGAAATACATCTTTCAAGTTAGGTCCATCGAAACATTGTCAATATTCCCTTACGAAAACTCCAGCAAACATATACAAATATCTCACCTTATAGACAGCAATCTAGACTTTAATTAACCAGAAACAGATCTGCCACATAATCAAGATCTTATTGCAGAATGAAGAGAGGGACCAGGTAAATATTTGACAGAAAAATTCAAAATACCTCAGGTTTTTCATTTTTTTTCCCCTGCAATAGAATGAGCTGATTACACTACAGCACATGGCCTACAGTAGGAGTCAAAAAAATCCCATATGGGTAAATCCTAAGCAGTTCCTCCTTGATCCTTCATGCTGCAGAAAAGTAATACTGAAAATTCTGGTTACTTTTGAAGACTGTGACTACTGGCATAGACTTGGAGTTCTATGCATGTTCTTTATTCTGAATGTTTTATCCTAAATATTCCTGTTTCAATCAGAAAACCTACTAAACTATTTTATTCCAGAAGAGTTCATCTTCCTTTGGACACACCTTCTCCTCTCTATCCCCATTTATAATAACTATTGTGTCATTTTGTTACATAGCAGTCCTTCCTGCCTGATAATTCCAGTTCCTTTTTTTCATGATAGTGATAGATGCATCTGATAGGTCACAGAAAAGTAAACTTAACAACATTTTCTACTTCCAACTCAATTTTTAATCTGTTTCCACATTGACTCTTTTGCTCCAGTTAACAAAAAAATGATGTTGCTGAGCTCCTATCAATTTTAATATTTACAACCTGTCAAAATGATTCAAATTTCTCACTGAAGTCTTAGCTCAGGTGTTTCATTGATCAGGTCCCAAATCCCCTCCTTTAATATGAGCCCTAAATCAATCTCTTAGAGCTAGCAACATCCCTCACAGAAGGTAAAAAGCCATTTTTAGTACAGATAAAAGCAAAAGCAAAAGACCTAATTCCTACTTAGTTAAGCATTGATCAACGACAACACTTTCCTGAAGTTTCAGGAGACCTTATATAAACTATCAGCTTGCAGTAGGACGAAATATTGTGACAAGAAGGTCTTTGTTGTTCAGCATCAGCATCAGGTTCCATCTTTCCTTGTGAGTGCATGCACACAGGAGACTGCCTGCCTCAGCTGGAGCTCCCCCTGAATGATCCCCAGTAGCACGTGGAATAATCATGAAGCCTCTTTATCAGAGTCATAGAACAGTTTGGGTTGGAAGGGACTTTGAAGCTCATCCAGTTCCAAACCCCTGCCATTAGCAGGGACACCTTCCACTAAATCATGCTGATCCAAGCCCCATCCAACCTGGCCTTGAACGCTGCCAAGGATGGGACAGTCACAGCTTCTCTGGGCAACCTGGTGCCAGTGTCTCACACCACACTTCCCCACCTCTCTGCTCCCACTTTGCTGACTAAAGAGGATAAGGCAAGCACAAGTCCCAATCCCACTCCAGGGGAAAAATCTAAATGGTTCTGGATGGCTCAGATTCAGAAATAAAATGTTTTTCCAGAAATCAAATAACACATTTGGTTGGTGAAACCATAGAAAATTTCATACAAGAGGTTTAATATAAATAAATGAATAAATCTTCCTGCAAGCCTGAGCACTGTGGTAGTGCACTGCATTCTTACAGCTTTATACTCCAAACTGCAAAGGATCCAAGCTGAAGACTAGAACCACAAGACTTTCCAGTCCTGAGGTATTCTGCCACCCTGAGAGAAGCAGCCCTGCAGGACAAGTGCTAAATGTCACATGCAGCTGTGAACCAAACAGCGATGAGAAATATGAGAAAAAAAAATCCAATTTTATGTTTCCATTAAACAACTTGCTCCTTACAATCAGCCTTATTTTATTAACATAACTGGATAAATACACACACGTCTCATTAAGTTCTGAAGGAAGGCCAGCCAGCAAAATCTAGCAATTCATCAGGTAAAGTCTTCCATACTGAAATGACCTCAGAGGTTTTACAGGGCTTTGAGTATCACAGCTGCATTAAACATCCTCAAACTCTTAGATCTTATCCTTCAGACAATATAGTTAGGCCAATTTCACATTTAATTTCTCACTCTTATAAAGTTTGACTTTTCCACCTCAGCATACCTTAAAAATTGAAGACATTCTTTGCAATAATAAAATAACTTCTTTCAAGGATATGAGAGATAATTTGATGATCATTCTTTAAAACAGGAGGTTAAACCTTTTTACTGTGAAGTTCATGGCATAAATTATATCAATATATAAATGCTCTACAGCATCTTTAATATCATTTTGTACCACTGACTTCTCCCACTTGGTCTGAAACTATGATGAGGTAAATCTCAAGGTCAGAATTTGATAGCAGCATCTGTCTTTTCTTTCAGTCATTACTAAGAAAGAACCTTCAGATTGATTTTTTTTACAATATTAATTTAAAGCTTAGGCTTGGTTTGAGGTCATATCCAGTAATTTTTGGTTTATTTTAGTAAAATATAGCTTTATGGTGTCAAGAATAATGACTCTCAGTTCTAGACATTGATGGACAACATTTGTATTTCATATTTAAATGTCATTTAATATGTGCTTTTTTTCTTCCTCCTACTTTTTCAATGAAAGACAAATATTTTCTTGCTTAGTGGGTAAAAGCAAGAGCAGTGATAAGATCTGTTTTGCAAATACATCTGGGTGAGCATGCTTTTGCTTCTCTGGGTGATTCTTTCAATAGAGCTACTCACATGAAAAAGCTGTTCATCTGGGTGTGCAGCAAGTTACTGTCAATACATGATTTCAAGACCTGGGGACTGAAGAAGTTGGCACCAACCGGCCTGAGACTTGTAATAAAGTGGTGGAAACTGGTGCTACAAAGGCAGAGCAAAGGCAATCCAGATTGATTAATAGATTCCTGGGTTTGCAGCTGTTACAGTAGACACATATCTTCTGGCTTCCTGTGGTTCTTAATCAAGCTAAGCATCAGCAAGAGGCACATTTGCAAAAGCATTCTAAAAACGTGAATATATAAAATGATGCACTTGTGTTTTTATACATGCACTGGTAACTATTTTTTAGTAACCAGGGAGCTGCATACCTACTCCCCATGTGATTGCATAGATACTGTTTAGATGTCTCCTGTGGAGATTTGTTATCTGGTAATACAGAGTTTTACCATCTCCCAGAAGTCTTACTAAAAAAAATAATCATGAAATGATTGCTCTATATCCTCTTGCTATCACTCTTTTTCCATTTCCACCACCCACTGAGCTGTTCACCACTATAAAAGAGATAGTTACAAGTTTCAGAAGTGTATAAAAGTGGCTGAAAGTTGAAAACTTCCCTTCCTTACCTTTCTTTCATTGAAAAATGTTTGGGGTTTGTGTTTCTATACTTAAAATCAAAAACACTCCCTTGATGTGTCTTTTATGACATGTTTCACCCCAGAGCAAACACTTACATGGCTAGGAACAGGGGACTGTAATGGAAATAGTAACAAACCTCTAAACTGCAGTAGTGCTATCAGGCATGATTACAATTGGTTTAGGTCTGAATTGGGAGTTCCCATCTTCAATCTGTCTATAAACTTTAAAGGTAGTTTCATGTTTACAAAGATGGTGAAAAGATAAATTCAAGCTGCAGTGCAAACTAACAGGCAACAGTTGTACTCTTAAAACAAAGCCCAACAGAAGCAGTATATCAAAACCTGGTGTAAAGAAGTGTCAATGATAATTACAATGAAGCAACTTTACTCCTTTAGCATGTTCAAATACACAAAAAAATGGAGCACAATTTGATAACAAGATATTAAAAAATGGTAAAAGGAAGGAAAAAATTATAAAAAGGGAAGGTGTGTATAACCTTTTAGGTGTCACAAGTCCTCCAAAGTTGTCAGTATTTTAAAATCTTCATATTAACTGTGGATATAACAAAAGGAAGCTGGACTACATTTCCTTCACAAAACTGGGAAATGTATTTTAATGCCCTTTAATATTAAAGCACTGTCTGTGTTAGCTGATAAACTTAGGTAAGCACTAATTTATGCCTTATGCCAATATTAAGGCTTTTTCAGTGTATACTTTACTATAGAAAGAATATATACAATTATAATTCTTATACTTCAGCTGTGCATAATAAAGTCAAAACGTTGCTTTGATGCAAACTCCATACCAGTTTATTCTACATGACAGATTACCAGCAGATATGAATCTTAGTGAGGGGAGAAAACCAAACCAAATAAAACCTAGACATTTTTCCTAAACCGCTAAGAATGCATAGAATTAAATGTTGGCTCTTAAAATGAGACCACCTTATCACAGGCTTCACTGAAGCCAGAACTGCATTCAAAGCATTTTGGGGTCTGCTTTGTACTCAATAATTTAAAAATATTCCTACTGTTCATAAATGTTGAATCTGTCCCACAACAGAAAGCACCTTTTTAGATGATTTAGCATACGGACGAAGTTATTAGAATAACTCAAAAATGTATTTTTCAGAAATAAAATATTAATGTGTAGAACAGTATTTCTTGCCACCAACTTTTACTGAAACTTCACCAGCTGAAATATAGATGTAGCAGTGAAATACAATCCTCTCTTCATTCAAAATGCCATTTAAATTCACCTCTTCAGTAAAGCTCATGCCTGCTCACTCACTGGTAGGAAACCACAACACATTCATTGTAATAATTCACTCTAAACGCAGGATAGAGAACTAAAAAGATCATCTTCCAAGATTTTTGAGCAACTTTTGCTATGTATTTAGAAGCTTTAATTCCTATCTGGTTCAGTGTACATGTATGTGAAAGGGGAAGAAAGAACAAGGTCACTGATAGGCACCTGGACAACATCTAAACTAAAAAATCTTTTTACGCATATTTGTCTTGGAGGAAACCAGAACTGTTTTGATGACCACCACCTATTACAGCCATAGACCCAAGCACACAAACAGCTAGTGCTGTTGCACCAATTTTCACTACCTCTTGATATAGACAATGCCACTAACTAATAAGAAGTAAATAAATCTGCACTGCTTTATTAAGGCCAGAAAATTAATTACAGAAGAAATAATAGGTGTGCACACTTACCCACACATAAGTTGATATGTATGCATAGGTAACACTAACTGCTTAATTCCTTTCCTTTACTCCCATCATACCACTAACATTCATCACTGATTCTAGTCAAATTCAAATCACAAGTACCTTAATAAGACTAATTTATAGTCTCAAGTGGTCTCTGAAATCCTCCAGTGAATAATCTTCACTGTTCTGGTTAGCAAAAGGTAAAATACAGATTTAGTTACATACAGAAACTGTGAAATTATTTTTTTTTTTTCATTAGGAAAGCATCTTACATTAGAGTTTTTACAGTTGAACTTTCATTTGTTTCTGTCTTAAAAACAGAACAAAGTGAACAAATTACTCTGTTTTTAAAGCACTATTAAAGGATATTTCCATAGAATAAATAAATTATATTCCTGCACACAACACAATATGCACATGCTCCAAGCTCTTTGACATATAAGATGCGATTTAAAATTTTTGTCACCCAACCAAAGTGACAGCTCAGGAGCTTTCACAGTAACTTTGGACACATCACCTTCTCTTCATCTCCAGGACTGGCAGAGGAATTTACAAAAATATTTATGAATAGCAAATACTTTTGCTTTCAGCATATAATCATAGAATCATAGAATAGTTAGGGTTGGAAAGGACCTTAAGATCATCTAGTTCCAACCCCCTGCCATGGGCAGGGACACGCACTAAACCATGCCACCCAAGACTCCATACAACCTGGACTTGAACACCGCCAGGGATAGAGCGTTCACAACTTCCTTGGGCAACCCATTCCAGTGCCTCACCACCCTCACTGTAAAGAATTACATAAATTCAAGATGATTTATTTTTGTTTATCCTTTTGCCAAATATATTTACAGTTTTGAATTGAATTTTGAAATTCTTAGGGTTCTTTTCAGCAACACACATGTTCCCAAACACACATCCTTACATATACAGCTTTTCAAACAATCTCTTAAATCACCTAAAAAATGTTAGAATGAATTTTAGAACTGGAGAACCTTAAAAGAAAGAACACCATGGGTTTGTCTAGGTGTAAGTCCTTAAGCACAGCAATCAGCCCAAAGTTTGATTTCAACTACCCAAGGACAGTAGATACACACACTGTGATTCAGTATTTAAGGAGGAACCAACAGCTGAGTGCCTTGTAAATGCTGAACTTAATATTTGGTTTTGCATGCTGGAAACAGCATGTTCTGCAATCACACATGCTGCAGACTAGAAGCTATTCCATAGCTACATGTATGTGACATAGATATGTTTCTTAGCACTGCAATGTACAAGTTAGAAAGGTTTTCACCTTCACCCAGCCACACATCCCCATATGTTTATAGTTTCAGAATAAAGAAAGAGGAAAAAGAAAAGTATTTTCTCCTTATTTCAGGAATAATACTAGCAAGAAAAACTTGTGTGTTCAAATTCTACAAAAGTTGATGAATACGTACCATGGCTCCATTTTACAAGGTAAATACATGAATTTGCACCAAATGTCAGGTCTCGTGTTTTCGGGGTGTTATTTGCTTGGGGGGTTTTTTTGTTTTGTTTTTTTTTGGTTTTTTTGTTTTGTTTGGTTTTGGTTTTTTTTTTTTTGTTTTTTTGAGGGAAAGACACCTTCAGGCTATTTGGCAAAAATCTTCACATCTCTAAATCACGGCTGAAATGATGTAGATTAGATACCATTCCATTACCTAATTTCCAACAATATAGTTTTCAGAGATGAAAACTATAAATATTTAGTAGTATTTATAGAAGTCTAAATATTTAGTATACGTTTCCAAAAGGTCATTCTCTTCCTCCTCGGGTTTCGAAGAAAAAGTCTTCAATTTAACCACAAAAACTCAAGTGTATTTCATGAAAAAACATTTTCTACTTTCCTTTGAAGTGGAAGTATGTCTGACTAGTATGTGGAGTTCTCCACATACAACAGAGAATTACAGATGCTCCCCATTCCAGAGCAGTTACATCTACCGCTATTCTCAGGAGCTGTAAATCATCTGTTTAATAGCTAGAACACAAGCCAGAAGAGATGAAAGTGGTGAGAAATGCATGGAGGGGCTTGTTGGGACCTCCAGTCTTTTAAGCCTCTCTCCCAGCCTAAAATAAAAAGAAATATTTGCTTAGTTTTGGTGTTAGAAAAGCTGGTTTCTTTTTCAGCAGAGACTCTCATAGGATCCCATTTCAGGGCATAGTATTCTGAACTTTACTTTTAATAAGGTTTAGACTGTCCCACTCTAATAGGGAGGTAATCCTGATGTGACCACTCAGGGTTAGCATTTTGAAAATCTTCATTACAAAATTTGCTGTTTTACCAGACTGATTCATGGTACGCTGCCTTTACTAATTAAATTAATAGCTACACTTGCTTACTAAAGAGATTAACTTCTGCATTGCCCTCACTAGATGGGTTAGTTGCTAGGCAGCTCTCACTGGAGATTTGCCACTATGTTCTTATCTCTGAGGACAAAGGCTGCTACGCATCTTTCACTAGGAGAATGAATGTTACACTGTTCTCACTAAGAGCATTCATCTCCATCTTTATATCTCAATTGCTCTCCTTTAATTATTTTAATCACTTGGTGCATTCTACTGTTGCAAGCCTATTTAATCTAGAGTGTATTTTTACTTGTATGATATAGAACTGCTTCCATTTTTCCTCCCTTGTCAGTTTACAACCTCAAAATTTATTCAAACTCACACATGAAGCTCTTGCACCTGGAAGCACCCATGACTGCTGCTGCAGTAATAGTTAGTCTGATATTTAAGCCCTTCTCGATATTTTTCCATCTACTGAACTGTTCACTTCCAAATATTTATTGTGCTCATTTTATCTCACACTTCAGCTCATATCTAGAAAGACATACCTTTTATTAACACCCTCACTATGCCAAATGCCTAGTCAATACAAGCAGCACAGTTCCTGTGACTTCGCTGAGAATATGATTTATGCCACCAACAGCCTGGTTTCCTTTTCTACTGAGCAGCTGGACCTCCTGGTATCCAGATATGGGTATATTAACTCCCTTTGCAGCACCCAGATGATTTCCAAAGAATAAGATGCCAACATTGTTTTCTCATTGGCAATCTGACCTACTTTTCCTAGTGAATAGACCCATATACAGCCCACATTCTTGTGCCGTATCAGCATATCCATATCAACACCAACAATATCAATAGCAACATATCCATATTAATGGTTTAGCTCCAACAGATTTCAGCAAAGCTGAAGACACAGCTTCTCTTCTCCAAAACAAACCAACTCAAAACCAGGGACAAGTAAAATCTTCAGGTTTAAGCTGCAGCTAGAATTCATTCCTGGAGTAACTCTGTCACATGTTCTTAATAAAATAACACAGATCTTAAAAGTGATATGTAGATAAGTGTTACTCAGAACATGCTTCCACTGGCTCTACTTGTAAGATGATGTAGTGATTACTGAAAGAGATGAAACAAATCACTGCTAAAGAATATAGTCCTTTTTTCAGTTAACTTCTAATTACGTAAAACCTTATTTTAAAATGTATTCTTTAATTGATTTACAATTTTTGTATAATCATGTCACTCAAATGCATACCAACCTGTGTTTTGCTATTTTTCTTTTTGTCATGCTGCTTATTTTATCCACTTTTGAGTACCCACTATCCTCTAGAGCAGCATTTGACTGGATGGCCCAAACTCTGGAGACATTGAGACAAAAACCCTGAATAATCAATATCTGTACAAAATCAAATTCCCTTTTTCAATAAAGTAAGAATATAATTCATATTCTTTGTAATGAATATGTGAGCAGAGTCAAGTTGGAACATTATGTATAAAAATTTGCCTACCCTTTTACCCAGTTGTGAGAATTGGCAAGGTTTCTTGCAATTATGTAGAATTAAAAATCTGTCAGCAGCAGTGCTTTCTTTCCCCACGAATAAACAAATAATCTTATCTGCCTATGGATAACAGAAGAAACAAGAACAGCAACAGAGATAGTTCAACAATTCTGTCTCTGAAAAGGTAAAAATATGGATATTTTACGGCTAGACTGAGAGAAGAAAAAGGTAAGTGATAATACGACAAGTTGAAAAGAAAAATTTTAGATAGGAAGATCAAGTTGATTTCATAAGAATACTAGATTATGCTTTTGTTTTTAAACAAAAGATAAATCTTGGTGTTAGATGGCACCAAGGATTTTGATGTTTTTCAGCATTCAAGGAATCAGAATGCAAAAAAAAAAAATTAAAAGAAAAATCAAACTGTCAATTTTTTTTTCTCTAAACATCAAACAGATGACTGCTCAAAGAAAAACATAAGGTAACCACATTCCTTGAAGGCTCCTTTATTTCTTATAATATGTCACCTTCTTTTGACATTTCATGGAAAAACATTCAATATATTCAAAAATTTGCCTGAAAATTTATCTCTTCTGGGACATCAGTGTGAAGGATAATCTGCTAATGATGCATTAGTTAGTGTGAAATATTTGAGACTGACACACATAACTTAAACTGTAAACTCTTTTATTAACAATGCTTTAGAAAGATGTGCAAATATGTACTGAGTAGATCCTATAATTTTAAGACAAAAGGAATAATACTGCTATTTCTACAAATCCCAAGCATCCCGGACAAAAAATTCTGAGACTAACACACAAAATAATAAATACTATGTTCTGCTACTCGAGATAATTAAATATCATTAGACTTTATGATCTATGTATTATAAACATCTGACTGTTGTAATGATGGTAACTGTAAAATAATCCAGCAATATGCTGATTCTCAGTATGTTAGTATGGCCTTTAAACCCACTCCCTTTTGATCACCTTCTGATTTTTATTATATAGGCAAGCACATCCATATCCATAGGCTTTGCTATTTCAGAGCTGCAACTTTGGCCAAAAAAAAACCTGACACAAAACCCAGAATAAACCAGAATTGTTAACTTTCACTTGGTTATACAACAGAACAGTTTACAGACATCCAACTGCCTCAAAATTAATAGAAAACTGTACAACAGATGACACACAATGAAGGGTTTAGAATTCAGTATGATAGAACTGGTCTGGTTTTACTTCGAAACAAAGCACTTTGAAAAGAGGCAGACAACAGGTTTTCTTGTCAACTTTTTCATAAGTCTTTTTTAAAGCAACTCGATGGCTTATTTTTTCTCCAAAGACTTTTCTCCTCAGCTCAAACTGTAAGTATGTGGTAAAGGTTGGAAGCCAAAGAAGCTAAAAGTCTCCCAGAGACCATTGTAAGAGATTCCTCAATATCTGACCAGGGAAATTAATTTTATGACTGGCTCACTGCTTACTGAGAAACTATAAACTGTTTTAAGATTGACAAAGAATGAAAATTTCTTGTTCCAAATAAATAGGAAAACAGGGAATATTAAAAGAAATACTCTGTGGCACTGGGAAATTGCTGTTTGCTCTATCCCAGAACTTCTCTCACTGTTACATTAAGAACTTGATAAATTTCAATTTATAGCTCCCTCTCTCATTTTAAATTTGTTTCTCTCAAAATGAGAAAAACCTGTATATTTAAATTAGATCTGACAGTAGTGCACAGAATTATCATTCAATTTTATACACAGCTTTAATCATGACCCAGGCAGACACAAAGGAAGCATTCTCTAGCACGCACGAGAGAAAGAAGAGCCCATGCACTCCTTTATGAAACCAAAGGTCTTCACAGCACTACCACCCTCAAAATAGCCCAAACTTCAAAATCAAGGAACTAACTGCTGGCATGCTTTCTGTAGCTAAGAATACCTCCCATCACTTTCTCTTTTAAGAGGAAAACCAATAATGACAATATCCATGGAGAAAAAGAGGTATGCATGAAAGAATTTCAAGTAGTATCAGCCATTGTACTTTATGTGAAACAAATTAGTTACTGGAGATATCTTTTTTTTGTTTGTTTGTTTTTTGGTTTTTTTTTTTTAAAGGAGGTCACAGACACCGAGATGAAATTGTTAGAAAGATGCTGAGAAGGTACACCATAGACAGAGAGAGATACCCAGCACTCAGCAGAATGTTTAAGTCAATAGAAACAGTATCCAAAAATGTCCTCCATATATCAACTGACAAAAGAAAACAGTTGTACAGTTTGTACTATCTTCAGCAGAAAACTCGCGCAGATTACTGTGGGCCAATTGGCACGTTACGAGCCTGTCTGCTGTAACATCCACTGAGTTCAAGTTTTGTGTGTATTTCTATACTGATATTTAGAAAGTGCTATTTCTGAGTTCATGGGCTGATCTCAGTCTATGAGCTTTGAGAAGAGTTATCACTGACCTTGTTCAAGCCAATGGCAATTAGATAGAAAAGATTTTCTCTCTGTTCTCCCCCTGTCGCTTACCTTCACTCCTGACATCATTCAGATATTTTCATGGCTATAGATTTTGGAGTAGACATATCAGACCTTAAAACTTTCAATGAGATCAGATGATTACACACTTTTAAGTGCATTATGCAGGACAAGTTTGCTACATCTGAGATGTCACAACTGTATTTTATGATACTGCCTGAAAGGTTGGGCATATGCTTTCTTTTTAAGATTATGCATAGAGCTTCATAAATCAAACGTCTGAGTGAAACTTTGTTTATTCTCAGTAGTATACAAGCAGATACTTTTGTAATGATATTTTACCAAACGTATCTGAACATGATGCTGACACAGTATTTCAAGAGAGTCCAGTGAGGCAAACAATGTGACAGTACAAAGAATGTGGAATATATGTCAGAGCAAATAACTGAGGTGGCAGACAATAAAATCTAACGCAAATGTAGCTTTTAGCTGGGCAGGGAGAGTAGCACAAGAGTGCTAATGTCTCAAAATTAGTATGAATCTAAAAGTATACAAAGTCATTGCACCATGCCATTCATAGCAAATAATGAGCCATGATAATGTTCTGTGATATATGAAGCTACTCAGAAGACTCATAAGGGTTGTTTGGAGTATGAATAGCTTTATAAACTGGTTTATATTGTCAGCTGAAATGTTTCTGAATCTCACACTTCTTTAGCATTATTATACTTGCAAGATTACTGGAAGAGAAGAAACTGTCCTCATCAGTTGTTCTTGTTTAAATCTTAATCATGCAAGATTACAGAGAGAGAGCTTTTGTTACAGGCACTCCTGCTAGAATTCATATTGAATATAACTTTGGAAAAGCTTTCTCTATTTTCAGAGTAAGAATCATATTTGGATCCATTGTTTTCATTTTTTTATCATAATGATTAATCACAATCACAGAACTTGTATCCAACTCATGTCCCAAAACTCTCAAAGCCTTTCCAAAATTACAGTAATTAGACATACTTTTTCCCTATGGTACAGCTTTGCCACTACAGAGGCTACCAATATCATTTGAATCCCAGTCTCAACCAGATCATCATCCTAGCCAGACATCTTAATATGAACAAAAATCCCTAAAAAACCCACAGAATTTTATAAACAAACACACAACCTGGATTCATCAAACTTCAAATCTCAAGCTTAGCAGTTTAATCACAATAAAAAAACCCCACAGATTCATTTCTATTGTTTGATTGTTATAGACTGTATTTTAAAACATTTAGTATATTGGAAATCAGTAAAAATACCCAAGAACTTTCTTGTTTCGTCTTCTTCCTGTTCATTTTAACCAGCAAGAACCAAAAGGAAGTTACAGGTGAAGCAAACATTTCTGAAAAACAACCTACCTACACTCAATGAACAAGAAAATTCATGCTCTCAACAGTAAGGATTTAAACAAACAGTATCTTTACACCAAAAAAAGATTTGCTCTATCTATAATGACAAAGGAATGGACAACTTCCTTATCTATAATCCATACAAAGCTGAGCAGACACTATTCTCTGTGCAGGCTACCAGCTTCCTGCATTTAAGATGGAATCATGACATTACAAATTACTTGACTGTTAAAGAACAGGATAACTAAAATTCTCCAAACTAGGATTTTGACCAAAATATTTTTTTAAAACAGGTTTCAAATTTTCATTGAACAAACAAAACCATCCTCCAGCTCTCAAATACCTACTCTGCACACTCTCCACTTTCTTTCCTGAAAAGATAATCTTTTAGAATCATGATGCATTGCCCTCTGGAAGTAGCACCTTGTTCATCACAACCACCTCTTTTTTTTCTTTTTTCTTTTTTTTTTAAAATAGCAGCCATGATAATCCAATATCCTAAAAATGGCCCCATGCCCAGAAGGGATGTGAATCAGCTGGTTCTCAGGTTCAACTGGGCATAACAGCAGCCCATGAATCCATTTCAGGCTAGAGAAAATATTGAAAATATTTTGCTTTTCTTGTTACTACAATTACAGTACAAAATCCTCCCAAAGCCTCAAAATAATGGCCAACTTACAAATTCAAATGAGGCTATCCAAAAGAGATCACAGTCTAGTTACTGTAAAGTAATAAAAAGAGGAGAACAAATTATGTGTTTCATATTCATCAGATGAACAAATTGCTGTATATGCTAGATTTGATAGAACTAACTAATGTAGTTCAAGCTCAATAAAAATATAGTGAGTTTTCACAATAGAAAATTCATATTCTTCTATTTTCCCATATTCTTTCATTTACATTCTGCCATTTAAAGTACATTCTTGCAGTTTGGCTATTTTATTTCTGAGCTAACTGCCAAAAACTTTACTTATTAAGAAAAAAATCATATTTCTTAATAATTTACTAAGTTTAGCAGGTAAGCAAGTAACAGAGAAACACCACACTTTCTTGCAGTAACAAAACTTGGAAATAAATGCAATTGGCCTAAAAACATTTCAGAAGTTATCTTCTTGAGCAGTAAAGGAGTCTCTTGACTTCAGATCAGAAAAAGCGAACTGTAGTGTTTACTTTTGCTCTCATGTAAAGTTATTGTACTATCAGCTCTTACAAGAAATTTGGAAGAAGTGATCACATCATACTTGGTTTCTACCTTCTATTTTTAGGGCAAGGCTCTAAATCAATCATAACACTGATCCCCAATATGCCTGTGTCTAAAAGAATAAAATCAGTATGCTAGCTTTTTTCCCCACTCACGAGAAATACTCCTCCTTAAAATTTTGTATGAGAAGAATTATTCCTCTCAAATGCAAGCTCCATTATTCATAAAGCTCTAAGCAAAACCCTACTTAGAAGAATTCCCTAGTGCCAGTCAATGGGAACTCTGTAAAAGCATGATTTGGAACTGAGCTTCGCCACCAAAGTCTTGTTTTCCCCTCACTGACTGTTTTAAAATGGCCATGCTACCGAAATACTTATTTTAACACATTTTTTCACACTATTTTAAGAAAATTGTTTCAGTAACTTAGTTTTAGATAAATAAGACTTAAGCCAAAATTATTTGTTATACAAGTTATTTTCAGAAACCTAATTTCTCATAAAAACAGCAACAGAAAGGAATTTCTCCCACTCCCTTCAGTGTTGCAGGTGTGTCTCCCTGTTCCAGGAAACAGGTGAACACTAGCAAAGTGCGTGCTTAAATTTTATTCCTTGACACGGATCTATTTTATTTTCTGTTGGGATTCCTGAATCTGATATTATTTCTCATAACTTGACTGCAGAAGAAATTAATTTTTAAAATAAATATAATGTTGTAAAGCCATATCTAACATAATCATAAATGTTGAATTAATTTTATTTCAATGTATGCCTTCTTTTTTACCCCAACACTGAAAAGGAAAATAAAAACCCTCTAGATTTTCTTTAAAAAGAACAAATGTCACAGCTGCTTAGAAGCAGTTACTCTCATCTTTGCAAATAATGTTTTCTATGCACTTCATAAGCTATTAAAATGATCTAATTTATGAACTGAAAAGATTGCTATTCCAGGGACTGAGCAAGCTCAGTCCCTGTGCTATTTACGGTGCCAGAACACTCAAAGTTAACTGGTGACTGAAGTCTCACAGTAACAACTGACATTTCATTTAATCTTTTTAACTAAAATAATTATCTCTGCAAATCACTAATGCCATGTTGAAGCAAATCATCACCTTGATACTGAAACCTGAGCCTGCAAAATGACACGTCTGTCAGTTTATGAATGATACCTCCAAGCTGTACAGGGAATATCAAAACCGTGTGGCACAAATTCGCAATGGCTATGCGCAGCCTGGTGATAGAGACAGCTAAAACCCACTACTTATACTAACATTTGTGGAAAAGGAAAATCACCCTAAAAATAGATACCGATCTCTTTATCAAAAACTTTAGGCAAAACCTGCCAATACTAGAATTGGTTTGTGATTTTTCCCGTTCATAAAACTGAGGCCAGAAACTACTTTAATCTTCCCCAGAGCTCTCTGATTTGAGGGCAGTATCAAATACCAAGTGCATGTTTATAAGAGCAGAACAAGGTTGGACTCCCTGCTTGGGGATCACGCTTGCTTCATTTTAATTAAGGAATACTTTGCCCAAGTTCCCCAGGCTAATACAAGTCTAATTGAAGTCAATACTAAGTCCGACACATTGCCATATGTGCAATCTAAATTCACAACCTAACTCACCTCAAGCAGATGAGAATACTGTGGATGGACCTAATAAAGCTTGCAAAGGGACATGAACGGTACACATCCCTTAAGATGTCCAACAACCAGCACCAGCAGATGGTGATGAGAAATGAAAATAGAAAAGAAAGATATATAGCATCAGGAGTCAGCCACAGTTAGTGAGTTCAATATGAGCTCCTCCGGAAGAGATGGGCTAACTCAAAGTGTCCACTGTGCCTACAGTGATGCCTCTGTGTTAAGCCTTAGACCTCTCCTTCCCAAGTAAAAAATGCCTAAAAATCCCAAGTACTAAGGCCATCCACTTCTGCATCTGGGCTTCTGGACAGAGAGAGGTTAATTCCTTTTAACACACAAAAAACAGTAAATCAAGAATTACCGAAGTCCTTCCATTCTAAAGCAAAAAGACAGAAGGGAGGAGAAGAAGCAGAGATTAGGAAAAAAAGCACAGAAGTAACAGTTTAACCCGTCTGTGATCACACCAGTTTACCGAAGGAGTGTATTTCAGTGCTTTGGGTAGACAGTCAATATAGAAAGTAATAAAGGTACAAATCTGCATTGGTTTCAACCTGTCAAACCTAGAATCCAATTCTAATTTAACAGTAGTTTAAACATTGGAAGAGATTGCCATCATTACTCCTCAATAGCCTTAACCTCCAGACCTTTCAAAAGAATAGATAGTGAAATGAATTATTAGCCTTTCACCTTGGAGACCTGCATATAAAGGTAAGAACCAGAAGGTATCTATTAAGACTGTAGCTTGGTTTTGGTCTCCAGCAGGTTCTAATGTCCCTTACACATTTCCTCAACTTCCCTATACTTTTCTTATTAGGTTCCCTTGCCTCCATCCAATTTAAAGTGAAAATTCAGGTGGTCAGGAATGTCATCTAATCCTCCTTGCATTGGATGTTCGAGGCTGTCAGCAATGGTGAACTTAGTTGTGGAAAACAAAGCTATCAGTAAAAGTTAGCCTTAAGACCATCCCAGATTTGAATAGTCTTGAACACAGGGGTTGGCATCTGAATAGTGATCCAGACAAGAAACTTGCAAGACTATTTTACTAGTATTCTGTGTCAAACATCTGAGGTTCAAGCTGGAGATTTCTAAAGCAAAAGATGGAGCAGAGAAGGATTTTTCTAAATATAAGATTCACTTATTCTGTCTCCTACATCTCTTTCACAGCACCTGTTAGCATGATGCTGGTCAAAGGCCAGGTGAAGCAGCACATAAAATATCCGCAACCACTTACATAGCAATGAAGTTTTACAGCTAAGTACAGGCACATCTTAATCATGCCTCTTAAATGTGACTTGGAACTTGTCCAGAAATAACACACACTTCATTATTTGCTAAATAATATTTTGCTTGATATACTTTGTTATATATTCTTGCTGATTAAAAACAGCTAAGGAAATACAAATAAAAGAGTGGGTCAAGAACATGTTACATGACACAGAGTGAATGGCTAGAGAACAGGTGAAATCCACTCTTCGATAGACAGATGGTGATTATTTCATGGAAACTGTGGCCAGCTGACAAATAAGCAATTGCTACAAACACAAGATAAATCAATAATTATATCCAAGAAGTTATTCAATCCAAATGGTCAAGTATATTGTTCTATTTACATTTTGGTCACAATTCTAGAGCATGCCTAAAAAAACCCCTGCAGATGTCTATATTTAATATTTTCTTTATCTGTGGTTATATTCAGTCTCACCTTTTAAAAATAAAAGTAAATAATTAAAGACTTACTTCTAATGATTATTTTTTTACATAATAAGTAATTTCATGCAGGTATCACATTTTCTATCCTAAAAAGAATAATTTCCTGGTTTAAGTTTACTAAAAGTTGAGAAGATGGTGTTTTCAATCATACTGCAGCTTTTGTGAAATATTTTTTAAGTGGCAGTGCTGTATATGGAGCTATATTTTCAAGATCTCTTGTTTCAACATCCACAACAAATGCAAAAGAAGGTACAGGAAAATTTTAATAAGTCTCAATATACTCCCTCCAGAGTATGCAAAAATTACTGAGGTATGTAGTTAGTATCTTTGTAATACTGTCAATGAAATCAGATACCATAATGAATATCTGTAAATCTTGTGGTTCTGCTAAAGTTTAAAAATAAAATAATCTATATATTTACTTAGTTTCATCTGTCTATTCATTAGCTGCTAATACACATACAAATGCTTGTTCCCTGATAGCTCTAAAACTTCGTGTGGATTTTCCTGAAATGCAAAACTAGTCTTACACAAAAAAACCCCATCCAGTACCTCTAAGTGCTGGAAAAGTTGCACGAGAAACATAGCCACACTCTTCATTATGAAAACACAGCCATGAAAATCAATAGGTTTGTAGGAACTGGGTATTGTTGGCAATATTAAGTAGGATTGTGTGTGAACACCTCCAGAATTAGAGATATGAGGGGGGGAGCAGGTGAGAAATTCCCCACCCCCCCAAGAAAACAAACCAACTAATCAAAGAAAACAACAACTAAAAAAAAAAAAAAAAAAACAACAAAAAACCAAAAAACCAAAACTAACCAAATAAGCAAAACAAAAACAAAAAACACAAAAACCATCCCACAAACAATAAAAAAACAACAAAACCAAACAAAATACAAAAACCCCAATCAAATAAACCCTAGGGTCTTTATAATTGCAATACAAAGGCATGGATCTGGTTATTGAACGTCCGCTGCCTCTGGTGGGCATCTATTACACTGAGCTCCCAAAGTGATTAACAGAAGAGAGAAAGCACGCAGAGGGGTTATTTCAAATCTTATTTGGCATGAAGTTTTGGAGGTGTCAGTCTCTCCATTACTTACAAGGTTACCTGAAGGTATATGAGTTTAGACAGTTCAAGTAGATGAGATTAATCCAGGCCTAATCATGCTTTCAAACGGAATCTACCAGCCCTTGCTATCACTTCCCACATGCACTGGAAACACCCTGGCTGTTCCTTGGGTTACCCTCCAAAACCAGCTTTTCCCAAGACCTGATACTCAAGAGACTCATGTGGCTTCTATCTAGGGGGACAGAGGCAAAACTCAAAAAAGAAAAGGCAAAAAGAAAAAAAAAAGGCAAACTGTCTACTGTTAAAAAAACAAAAAAAAAAAAGGGAAAAACCAGTGTCAATAATGGATATGGATATGAAGGTAGTGAAGAGTACTTTCAATTCCTGAAGACTTTATCAGGAGCTGATAACACTTGCCCTTCACAATTCAGACCTCAGACTTCTCAAGACCTAGAATAACTCTGTAGCCTATTAGTAAGCTAAACATACACAGGGAACAAACACTATAATATATCAGTCTTTTGTCAGAGATAACAGCCTGCACTGCTTTGATATGAACAGCACAGAGATCAGTTGTGAAGAATATAAACCAGCTGAATTCAACAAGATCCCTCTCTATTAGGATGTTTTTATTATTTTTGTCTTTTATTCAATGTACTATCACAAGTTAGAGAAAGCAGTAGCAGCAGACAAATATTCAAAATGGAAACTTAAATGTTGTATACCACATATCTGATACAGATGGATATTTAATATTAGTACCGACCTATCAAATTAGTATTAGTTAGAGGTACATTGGTCAACACTTCAACAGAAAAGGTGAATAAATAGAAATACTACAAGTATAGACCCTAGCTAGTTTTGATAAAGAAAACAAATTTGAACCACCAAAATTCAGGCCAGAAACCTAAGTCATCTAGTAAAAAAAAACCAAACCAGGAATTAAATGTTGAGTATCTGCAAAAACAACAATTCCAAAGACCAAAGATTTATTTCTATGTGCAGCTTGTTTTACCTTTGCTTACTGTACATAATTATGTGCACTTGCAGCCCAGAAAGCCAACCGCATCCTGGGCTGCATCAAAAGAAGCGTGACCAGCAGGTCAAAGGAGGTGATCCTGCCCCTCTACTCTGCTCTTGTAAGACCTCACTTGGAGTATTGTGTCCAGTTCTGGTGTCCTCAACATAAGAAGGACATGGAGCTGTTGGAGCAAGTGCAGAGGAGGGCCACGAGGATGATAAGGGGGCTGGAGCACCTCCCATATGAAGACAGGCTGAGAAAGTTGGGGCTGTTCAGCCTGGAGAAGAGAAGGCTGCGTGAAGCCCGCAGAGCAGCCTTCCAATATCTGAAGGGGGCCTACAAGGATGCTGGGGAGGGACTCTTCGTTAGGGACTGTAGTGGTAGGACAAGGGGTAATGGCTTTAAACTTAAACACGGGAAGTTTAGATTAGATATAAGGAAGAAGTTCTTCACAGTGAGGGTGGTGAGGCACTGGAATAGGTTGCCCAATGAAGTTGTGAATGCTCCAACCCTGTCGGTGTTCAAGGCCAGGTTGGACAGAGCCTTGGGCGACATAGTTTAGTGTGTGGTGTCCCTGTACATGGTAGGGGGGTTGGAACTAGATGATCTTAAGGTCCTTTCCAACCCTAACTATTCTATGTTTCTATGTTCCAGTGCATATAGCTGCACTCTTGATAACAGTTCCAGAAGAAGAAGAAAAAGAAAAGGAAGGAAGAATTATACTTCTAATATAACTCTCTGTATTCTTGAAGCCATATTTCAGACACATATGTAAAATCAATGCCAAACTAAATTATCATATCTAATAATCCACAGAGAGCAAGACTCATTCGAATCCACATAATGTATTGACAAAAGCTATTGCTTGATAGGTCATTCAATTCACAGGACCTTTCAACCCCATTGAAAATTTCAGACAGAAAGAAAACAAAAAAACAAACAAAAAAAATCAAACTCTTTGTATTTTGTATATAAACCTTTTTGCCAGTTCAAGACCTTTTTAAAAATGCACTGTCAGCAGCATAGCTTTTAAAGGTAAAATAAGGCCTTTAAAGTAGGTATCCCACTGTGTATTCTACCACTGCGCTGCCTGTGGAGTGTAAAAACAAGGGCAAAGATGGGACTGAAAGTCTCAAACACTCTCTTACAATGGCTTTCATCTTCTCTTCCAAATCTGTAACCTTTCAAGACAGAACAAACTGCAGTTAATGCGTTTACAAATAGACTGGAACCTGCTATGTTTTTAAAGGAAACTCACAAAGGGCACAAACATCCACTGGAATCTCACTACATTATTTAAAGGGACTCTTTCAAGGCTGCCAGCCCCTCCAGTTTGACCTCTTTTTAATTTCTTCTGTTTGAAAATTTCATGCTTTTTCTCAGATTCTTTTAATGATTTGCCACTTCTCTCTCTCGAACAATTAAAAATGGCACTGATATATGATAATACCAGAAGGAAGTCTACGTGCGACAAGTTACAAATCCATCCTTACCCTTCATCTTTTTCATGGAAAATACTGAAAATTCAGCTGACAAAATATCTGTCACCTTGCACATTTATCAACAGTCTTTTACAAATGCTAAATAAGTAACAAGATGACAAAACCCAGTGGTCCAGAACTCACGAGTAACTCTGAAACAAACCAATATGCACAAATGGTAGATGACAACATACTTTGTGAAGATGACTGTAGATGTAAACCTTCAGCACACCTTGAAAACAGTCAAATGAACATTAGACTCCAAAGGCTGCAAATAAGAAGCATACTTCTTACTCTTATTCTCGCCAGTAGCCTGGCAAGTTTCCTTAAAAAACCCTCTGCAGCAGTAGAAAAGGGGCAGTAGCAGGCATAAAGCTTCAGAAACAAATGTAATTTTACATTAACATATATCCCATTGAATGTGATGTACAAACACTGTTTAAATAAAAGTCTTTAAAATGAATGTATCTGGTTTTTAAGTCTCGTTTTTCTACTCTACGATACAAAATCTGTAATTTTTTTTCCCAGATCTTGTTTGATTTTTTCATTCCTTAATTTTCAACATGAGTGTTTACTTATTTCTGAATGTTTCAATTTCTTTATAGAATCTAAATATGACAGTTCTAATCAACAGCAGTTAAACAGAAGTTTGTTTACATAACTACTGGCTTAAGACTCACATTCTGGCAATATTAAAACCCGCAATTGTCTTGCTATCTTAAATAACACACCAGACACTTGAGTAGAAATATTTCCTTATATTAATCTAGTAGCAGAAAAGGTCAATGATAAGACAGCTGTGTAACTGAAAACATTTCTGTCGGAACTTGATATATCCTCCATTTCATACTTCATGCAATACAGTTCCTCATAAACCATCTCTAATTCTTCCCCAAAAAATAACTATTTTCTGTACTTCATTTTATCTATGGCTATTGTAGCAATACATAATGGCCAGATAACAGATAATGTCAGAATGGTTCAGAATAACATATCCAAATCTGTTTTACCTAGCAATATATGAAAATACCACAATATGCCATTTGTGGCTGAAATTAGAGATTGTAGTTTACAGAACATCCAACATGCTTTGAGGCAACAGAACTGGAGCCGCATGGTATCTACAAATAAAATTTATGAGAAATCATGCTTTTCCATCTCTCTAGTTGTTACTAAGTCCCCATTTATCATTGTAAAATTATGATTCCACTATATGAGAATTCTCCTTTCCAACCCTGCATTGTCCTTAACAAATACAGCTAAACCTGAGCCCATTAGCACATATAAATTCATTCACATACACATGCAGCCAATCATATTGGTGGACTTTTGAGCATTTCCATCTCACTAATATGCACAGATCACACAAAGGAAAAAAAGTCTATATAGGTTGACTGTAGTAGCATTTCGTTAGGAAAAAGAATAGCAACCAAAGGAAATGTTGCTTTGCCCTGAAAGTCTTAAAGGGCAGCTAATTAATTATGGACTTCAATAAACAACAAAATTATGACACCCACTTTTAAGATATTAATAATAATGTCATGCAGTCACACAAATCAAAACAAAAATAATTATTCTCTCAGAAGAAAGGAAAAAACCTTAAGTTTTTTGCAATCCTGAGCTCTAAACTGTGTCTTGGAAATGTAATCTCAAAAAGCAGTTCCAGAATACCACAGTTTGAACCACAAGAAAGCTCATATCAAAGGAGAAAAGTGTCAAGATCCAGATTCATTCCTGTTCTCGGAAATGATGGCAGTACTCTGAGAATTTCTAACTCTTAGTGCTGACTTTCAAGCAGTTATTTGTCTCTGAATTTTTCTGCACTACAGCTGGCTTTTGACAGATTCAAACTTATTGTAGTAGTTCAATAGGTTCCCAAATATGAATTTAGTAGTGTGGGCTAGTTGTAAATTCATCTAGCTTTCCTTTCTATAGGCTAAACTAAGGTTGAAATGTGATACAATGTGATTTGAGAAGACCAAAATCTCTATTACCATTAAAAGCACTCTAAAGAATTAACCTGAAGATGTTCGTTTATGATGTGTTTTATTTATGAGCTTGAGTTTACAAAATCTTTGCTATGGGAAACTGCACAACCCAGATGTACTTTGTCAGGAATGATCTGGGGAAACTCTGGCTGAACTACATAAAGGGTACGCATGGCCTATGAAAAGCCACCAGACACTGGCAAAGGATAGCAATGCAGCTTCCAGAGTCTAAAAAAACCATAAATTCTCTTGTGTCCTCTCAATGGTTATCAAAAGCAAAGATAAAGAATGCAGATCAGATAATGACTGCAGGTTTTAAGCTGTTTCGGAGTTCTAACTTTTTCAACAAAACCAACTTCCCTGGGCTCTCAACATTACTGCTCCAGCTGAGCCTACGAAATGTTACTTCCTATCCCACAGAAAGCATTTCAATTACAGAAGAAAATGTTGCTCCATTCAGGTGATACCAAGAGATTTCAAACAAAACAAGCCTCAATATCTAGTCCACATCCATATTGCACTGGTTGCACCTTTTTTGGAAGAGACACAAATTTGAGTTCCTCTTCTGGCTATTTGGAGCCACTCCTAACTAACGCTGAGGCAGGAGAGATTGTCTCTAGGTTTGTCCTAATTAACAAACTGTTCTGTAAGATGTAAAATTTACAGTTTTACAAAACATACATCTCGGAGGGAAGTTCCATAAGATGGACAATTTCATCTGACCTCTTCCTGGATGAAGTTCACTTCTCCACACCCCTCTCAGTTTTGTCGATGCAAGGATGGTCCCACTGCCTTACTCAAGTCAGCTCTGACACTCATTCCAATATTTAAGGAGTCAGTTCAGCTTACTAGGCTCAGCAGAAAACTATTCACTTTAGGTTAATATCTCACATTTTTCATTAGAATTGGTACAAAGTAAAAATAATTTCTTGCATTAGCTTTCATTATCTTTAGAGATGCTTCAACTTAGCAAAGAAAATTTGATTATACATTTTGAATATCCCTTTCAGGAAATGATCTGTGATATTATTGCCTCAGTTCTGTTAATTTCTGACTATGAAAAAATATGTATTGCACTTTAAATACACTGATTTTGAATACACTTCTGAGCATGAACTCTTCCTACATTTTCTCTATATTAATCACATTGAAAACAAAAGAATAAAGGAAATCAGAAGTAATGGTCACAAAATTACGATGGCACAGTTAGATGAGCTCACCCCTTTCCCTGTTGAGAAGGGGTCAGAGGAACATAAAACGTCAAAAATGCATGAAGAAAGCTGGGACTTCCTTCGTTAATAAGTTCTTGGGACTGTCCACCTCGAGCTTTCCAGGACCAGAGCTAATCAAAATGACATTGGTTCAGTGGTATTACATACTTTGGGCTAAATTAGGATAAGTTTGTTAAGGACTGATTGTTTTGTATGTGCAGTGATAATTACTGACAAGCATTAAGAACTAATCATTGGCAACATGTATTGACAATCCAGTAGAGTCAAGTCTGAAGTTTGAAACTGCAAGAATCTACCTTTCAAACATTCCTGTCACAGCAATCCCTAATCCCTGACATAGAATCATAGAATAGTTAGGGTTGGAAAGGACCTTAAGATCATCTAGTTCCAACCTCGCACTAAACCATGTCGCCGAAGGCTCTGTCCAGCCCGGCCTTGAACACCACCAGGAATGGAGCATTCACAGCATCCTCGGGCAACCCATTCCAGTGCCTCACCACCCTCACTGTAATTCAGTATATTCAGTTGCAACTGAAGCAACTGTGGCAACAAACTGCTGCCTGGTTATCCTTTGAGGATACAACCCTCCCAGGAGACCAAGTGCTCAATGGTGTGCACTACCATAGCTTCTCTCTAGTTCCTGCTCTGCCTGCACAAAACATAGATGAAAGCAAAGGAGCGTCTATAAATCAGTGTGGTAACTCTGCAGCTAGAAAGAAGGCAGCAAACACAGAAATATTAAACTGACAGCATGAGACTTGACAAGTTTGCATTTTTCTATTACAAACAAAAATCTTTGCAGGTATATACGTGAAAGCTCTAGCAACCTCCAGTACTACAACTCGTGCTTTACCACTAAAGAGGACAAAAGGGTCCTGTAATATTCTTCTAAAAAAGTGGCAGCCATGGTACAATGTTTGTATGTCTTTATTTTTATAAGATATCAAGTATATCTTGATACTTTATCTGTATCATACAAATACATATCTTTGTATGTATTTGAAGATCTGTAACTATTTAGATATGGATGCATAAATACACATAGATATACATGTATAAATATACATACATACATATTATTTTAACTAGCTATTAAACAAGATTGCATTTATAGCAATAATTTCTGTATTTGGATTGAAAGTGATGCAAGCCTCAAAAATCCTTTTGAGTTCATAGGACCATTGTCTCACCACTGGGATTTCCTAATATGCGTTCTGTTGTCAGTAGATGCCATTAAATTTGCTGACTACATATGTACATTGTCTTATTATTCAGTCTCAGTATTCTGCTGTGCATTATAAACCCTGCGGTATTAGTCAGAAATGGTTACACAGAGCAACCATGAAAACATACAAATAAAATATGAAAGAAGAAATATTTTTATTTTCATTTTTATACTAAAGTCAAATTAACTTTAATATAATTCTGGTTTATAGGTTAATAAAACACAAGAGAAATTAATTACTAGCAGAAATATATATTTACAATGCAAGCACCATGATAACAACAACAAATGAAAAGGGCTCTCAGTGGAAGTACCTGCCCTAAAGGGCAAGAGATATGCCAACCTAATAACCTCACCAGGGGTTATGAAAAATTTGCACATTGCCTGACAGCCTAAGGTAAAATCTTATGGTAGCTCTTCAAGTGGATAAAAGGGAAAATGGAATGCATTGCAAAGAGGTACAGTTTATCTAAATCAATGGAGACATTTCCTGCTGCATTGACCTTCACTGCATCTTGAGGAGTATAAAAAGCATTAAAGAACATTTTAAAAACACCCAGGGGTTTTCTTTATCTAGGTTTTCTCCCTGATCAAATAAACTGGAACTCTTTATTATAGATATTTCCCTATATTTCAAGTTAATGTACATTTTTCTGCAGCACAGCCACGTAAATAATCTTAACACTTCGTGAGGGCCCTGACAGTCTCGCACAAGTATCGTATTCCTCCCTAGATGAACATCCCTCAGAACAGTAGCTTTGCCATGTCCCTTTGCACTGATGCTAACTGAAATTATTATCCTTAAGATGACCAGGATCAAGCAACGAAATGGAAGGACCAATGTTTCACAACACAAGTACTAGAGAGTGGAAAATCATGAGTGTGTGTAAACTGATATTGTATAATGTGATGGAGTTCACCTACATCTGCACTGTTTATGAGAAATAATACTACCAACACAAGAGAGATCTCTGTTACCTAAGACAGCAGAGTAAATTGTTCACTCCTAGCTCTTTAGTCATGAAGACTCAGAAATAAATGAGGCACAGTATTGGCAGTTAAGTCTTATCGGCAGATCTTCAGTAAGCTAAAACGGTCATGCTTTTAGCCTATATGTCACCTTAGCACAACTGAATCACTGTCCATTCAATTACTCCCTATTTAAAGAGGCATTCATGGTCACAGAACAACATGCAGACATGAAATATGGAGATATATTGCACTTACAATCTTTATACAGCTTTCCTCTCTCAGCTGTTTAATGTTGTTCCTTGTGAACTAAGTTTTCACACTAGGAGAAAAGCAAGCTCTGCACACAGACTGTAAGAGTATTTCACCCAGAGTGCTTTTTTTTTTTTTTTTTCTGTAGGGCTTAAATACCTCTACCAAATCAGCAAGGCTTAAGAAATAAGATGATGAACATACTTCTCATTCCCACTTATGGCAGTGTACAGCTCTGTGATAAGCAGTGGCTCCTGACTAGATAAAGTATATTCATTTCTAAAAATTAGACTCAATCACTGCATTCTGTCCAGTAATATAATGCAGTCTCATGGAGAAATATGTGTAAGATGAAATACAGAACAAAGAAAACTAAAGGTTGAATTTAAGTAATTTATCTGTTTTCTGTCTCTTTTTTAAATCACTCCCCACTTTTGCCATTATAACATTCTGTTTGTGTCTGAATTTGAGTCTTTCGATACTTCCTTCTGCTTTCTTCATAAGCCCTAATTTTAACTATCCAAATACCTAGTTCCATTTCCTATATTATTTCCCAATTTTCTCAACAAATGTGTATTTGATTTTAAGCAGAAAACTGGCCAAAAGTCTTGAAGTAAATGTACACCTTTCATATAAGTAATGTAATGAGGTGTATACAGCCTTTCATTTAATACTATGGGAGTGATATTATATCCAAAGTAAATTTTATCAAGTATGGACATGTGAATTCCAAGCTCTTTATAATCTTTTCATATATAAATTATCAAACTTACATGCATGCTTTCACGTTCAATATATCCGAGTTGATGAGTTTCTGCATACCATTAGTAACCTCTCCACTATGTAATACTTATTTTATTTCTGTGCAGTTTTTCTTCGTTATTCAGCCATTTTTCCTTATTACACTTCCAAAGAAGCAGATTTATTTCTGCAAACTATAAAAGATACATGTTTTTCCACTTAATAAGTAAACTGCAGAGAGCAATTATAATCATCACTCAGATCATAAGATTATTCCATAAAGCTTGACAAGAACAGCACAGAACAGTGGCAGAATAAATGCAGTTACCAATGACATTTTTTTAAAAGCCATTGATCAAAACATCAGAAATACAGTGCCTTAAGATTTGACATGGGAATTCACGCTTTACATCCAGAACTAACAAAACAGCTGGTTTTAAAATTCAGGGTAAAGAACTGTGTGTCTTGCCTGCCTATTCCTTTGAGTCCTCTGCATCTTGTCTTTAAATCCAATGCACGGAGGAGTTCTTGGGTTTTATCCTCTCCTCTTCTCAAAATTAATGTGCATCATATAAAGTACCTGACACTGGTAATCATTCCCTTATATTTAAAATATATGTAGCTAGAACAAATGCATGACTCACTTGGCTAGGTTCCATAGCTGTGCTACTGTATCTGAATAGCTCCGCAGCACTCCACCTTTTGTACATATTGCATGCTTTAAAGCTATCTAGTGTAACAGACAAATCTGGGCAATCATATATTTTGTAATGATTTCTCCTGACATTCTCAATTACATTTTGGAGAGCCTTGAGTACAACATTTCCAGCAGTTCCCTCAACCAACAGCATAAATTTTGTTAAACTGCAACAGTGCTGGGCAAGATTTATTTGCAGAGCAGTTAACTCTGGTTACACCATCAAAGGCAGGAAATGAAATTGCATCAAATTTCAACGGCAGTAATTAATTTGTTATTTTGAAGGGAAATAGTAAGAGCGAAGCTACAAACAAAGTTTAACTTCATCTAATGACAGCACAGAAACATGTCATTAAATTTCCTACAAATTAGCGTGTAGTGAAAACCACCGTATAAGAAGGCCACTATAAATATTATTAGGGGTCCTGGGATAATGTTTTTGGCCACAGACTGAAAGCTAACAGTATGAAGCCAGTGCTCTGAAACAACATCTAACAGCAGGTAAATTACTATGTACATAGATACTTCTTAGCCTAAGTGGAAACCTGGATTGCTAGGCTGGTGGGAAGTTAGTAGATTTTAATCTTTGTATGTAAAAGCTGACATATTTTGAAAACTCATAAACTGGTTCCTTTCAGAGGGGGGCTTGGAGGCTGACCTTTATTTTTTAAAACATTTCTATCTGAAAGCATTTCTTAAAAACAAAACATGAATGGACAGATACCGTCTTTTTTTATTGTACTAGAAAAATAGCCAAAATGCTAGTCCTAAGAGTGGTTCTTTGTGGTAACTTGTAATGTCATGTTTCTTGTATGGCCGAGAGAGACAGCACCTGCATCTTTGTGGTTCTGGAGAGATAGAAAGTTGTAAGTTGTATCTTGGAAATTATATCTGTCCAATTATCTTACTACAAAAGACTATGAGTACGAGTAAGGGAAGGAGTGAGGTGATTTTTTTTTTTAAAGGATAAAAATACAAAGCAGTCTACTGGCAAATAGGAAACTGTTCTGAATAGGGGACATTCTAGTTTTCTCAAAACAAAATGACTGGTGAGATACAGCAGATACATAAACTGACTTTTACAGGGAAAATGTCCATAACACAATATACTGAACAACAAAATACATGACTGGAGTAAGGAAAAAAGGTAACATTTCACCTAGGAAATGCCTGCCCTAAGCACAGTAGTTCCAGAAAAGGTCCTGAATCAATCCTGAATTTTCACTAAATTCCCCATTTATAGGAGGTCTCCTTTAGAGAAGTATTTTCACTTCCATGCAAAATCAGAGTCTAAACTAGAAAGCCAGAAGCACCAAAAAAAAAAAAAAAAAAGGAATCTTATACCCACATTAAGAATGTCCTAGTACCAGTAACTCAAATTGAAGTCAGTCACTGAGCAATTGCTGTGGAGTATTAGAACCATTATTTCTTGTGATAGAAAGATCAAAGGCTTGGTTTTGAAAGTTGAGCCTGAAATCCTTTTGCTTTGGTTTTCCTAACTATAAAGAAGGATAATAGCATGTCCCTCCCACAAATAAGCTCCAGGATGATATGGGCATCTATCGAGAGGTACTTGCATAACACAGTGATAAGTACTCTATTTCTTATTACAAAAATAAACCACATTTTGGTCCATAAAATAAGCAGATTGAGATCTATGTTTGTACTGAAGATATTTTTGAACAGCCATGGTCCCAGTTAATTTTAAAGAAGTGCATGTAGAATCAACCAGAAAGGCAGACAGCCCATACATGGCCTTGAAATACTGCCTTTCTGACACAAACAATCTGTAGGTGCACTAAGTACCACTGCCATGAGAGAAAGGTGAGAAAAGTTGCTAAAAGGAGGATCATCAAGTGGAGTTTCTTTTGGCAGGTGGGTGTAATTAAACCCAACATGAAGAACAGAAGACGCTCATACAGTTTATGGATTGTTGACTAGACCTATTTTCAAAGTGGTGCCCGCAAGCAAATTTCTCTGACCTTTTTTCAAATCTTGTATTCTTTTCCCTTTCCTATACTTAAATTCTTCTAATTTCTTGTTTTCCACATCTCATCTCCATTTCTCACTTATGGAAGCCATTTTATATTCTCTCTTCTTCCTACTTGTGCTTAGTGGCTGTCATAAACCCTAAATTACCCACAGTTTTGCTCTCTGCTTTTCCCTTGGATTCTTCTCATCTCCTCCTTGAGAACTGCAGCTCATATTTAAATTCATTTGCAGGGTGTCAGTAGCCTCTCAAGCCTGTCTCTAATTTTCCTCCAGCACTACATTCTAGTGAACATAATACACAATGAAGGACCTGTTTCTGTACAAGACAGAATATTTGCCAGTCTAATGACACCCCATCTGCAGGGAAGCAATTTCCTCCCCATTGCAAACAGCTTGGACCGTCTAAGATTAAACCAATAAAAGTTCTTGTTTCATCATAGGGCTTTGGTGATCTAACACAGAGAGTTATTAAATATGGTGACAAACTGTCCACAGAGCACGCCCTGAGCTGCAGGAACAGAGCACTTTCTACATTCTGCTGAGTTGCTCCTTCCAGAAGCAGCAACTCATGTCAGTGATTAACAAGAAGCTGGTGCAGATTCAGCACAGTTGGAGGCCAGCAAACTACAAGCTGCAGTGACAACTGCAGTGAGTGAATTCAAAATTAGATACTGAAAACTTTTAAAACAGAAGATGGGTGAAAAGAGGAAAGTTCAAAAGCACTGTAACTGGATTAAAAAAAAGTTGTAAAACTTCTTCTACACCCATATTTGATGAAATTTCTCCAGCAAGCTTTACTCATCCTCTAATAATGTATGTTAACAACCATAATCTCTATCTTCTATGGCAGCAAATTACACTCATTTTCTTTTTATTTGTTCTTTAAAGAGCACTTAGATAAAAATAATTGCAGCACTCTTCCTTCAGAAGTTTAGGTATAGTGGCTAATTGATACAGATTTGCCTTAGAAATAAATGTGCTTTCACTGCAATGATATTGTTTTAACTGTGTTTGTCTCAGACCATGAGTATGACAACTTTCTGGACAGAGTTATATATTGTCCCACTCTTCTTCAGCTTTAGAAAAAAAGTAACAGCCATGTTGATTTACATCCCATAATCAATACTTTCATACTAGTTCAGCCGTATATTGTCATTAATATCATGACCATCACTTATGGCTTTTGACTGTTTCTGTTGTCTCACCTGTTTGAGAATACCTGCAAATAATGTTTTTGTGTTATTTGTGGGTTTTTACAAGCAAAAGATATTTATGAAATATGAGTCCATAACAATTTTCCCTGCCTTGCCTGAATTTCATGCTGGAAGAATGACATCCCCCGAGATCTTCCAGGAATCTGTGCTATAATCGTAATAATGTAATTCATGCATGGAATGTTCATCAAGGAAATTAAGCATTGTTGTTTTCCTCACCTTAGCTTCATGGGTATGTTGTGTGCTGAATATATGCTTTCTTTTACAGGGTGTACCAAGCAAAATCACAGTATGCCATGCACCCAACTTTTTTTTCTCTTCTTTTCCTCACTGCGAAAAGCACAAATTTTAGCCAAGGAGTAGCTCTCTAAAAGTACACTTAAAAAATTACTAAGGAAACATTACATCAATTACACTCTGTATCACTTAATTACAAACACATTAGAAATAGGTATCATAGAAAATATTTCTACGTAGGGTACTTAGAAAGTTCGGACATTATTATGTGTATTGAAACTAGAAAGCACTTAATTCTAAAAGGAAATAAGGGAGACTGCACATAATAAGAGGTCGCAGCACAATATGGTAGCCAAGACATTCTCTAAACGCATAAGCGACCATCTGGAACAGAAGACAGGTAGTGTTGCCTCTGTAGCTGGTATCTACACTGCATTATCAAGACAATACCATACACTGGGGCAAGTTTGAATGCCCACAGTTCAGAAAACAAGTTGAAAACTTGAAAAAGATTCAGAAAAGAACCAGCAGGATGACTCCTTAGCAAGGCACTTCATTATCTCAACACATAATCACTTCTTACAGTGAAGGTTTTTAGTATAACTTCATCGCAAGCGATGTGTATCTAACAAGCAGAGATTTCTGATAGCAGAAGGCACTTTAATCTAGCAGGGAGTTATAACAAAATCCAATAGCTAGAAACTTACAGCTAGATAAGTCCAGAAAGAGAGGTGCACGCTTTCAATAGTGACAGGGAATACTGGAACGACTTTTCCAGGAATGTACCTCATTCTCTGCACTTCATAGACTCTGAATTGATTTTGAATGGCACAAATTCACAGTTTAAGGTAAAAATTTGCTACAGAAACAATTCCTTAAATTGCAGCAGGATAAAATTATGCAGAGATTGGACTATAAAGAAGGTCAAAAAATGTAGAAGGTCAAATAAGCAGAAGGTCATAATGGATATCTCTTTTTCAATCTACCACTTAGTCCTATGTACTGTCTATGAAATTTATATATTAAACATTATTCTGGGGTTTGGAAGAATTTAATGTCTACTTGCATAGCAAAACTAGAAAGCTGCAGAACATTCCTTACTCAGCTACTGCACTATTAAGTACAATAAATACAGTAAGTACAACAATTTCTGATGAACGTAAGACTGGAAATTTGTGAAGCCTACACTGCACAGCAGTCTTTGCATACAGATTGTAGTTTTCCGAATTAAATTAATACACACATGCAGGAACCTCTGAGATTTCTTAAGGCAGGGGAATTGCCTACCTGTGGTAATGTTTTAAATGATGTTACCAGTACCTTCGGACCATCTTCCTCTGCCAGACAAAATTTACTCCTGTCAAATCAAGTAGCCTTATTTTTTTTTTTCCAGAACCTGCAAGAGTTAACTCTGTATTGAAGCTCTCTTAGTCAGACATTATTATCTGCTGTGTATTTGTGTACCATCTAGCAAGGCTCTCACTTAAGTAGATATCACTGTGAAAATATACAAAAAAAAATAGCAACTAAAATAAAAATATCAAAGACAGACTCTTCCTACTCATTTCAAATATCCTCAGCTGCTGACCTGGATTTTGTAAACTACTTAATATTTGCTAATGCTCTCTCAAGACCAAGAAATTCAAATACTGTAGTTTTTAAGTACTCCAAACATCATCGATCTATTAGCTGCATTTAAAGAAAATACTATAAAAACTCATGACCTACAATCTTAATTTTCAGTTGAACACAAACCAGAAATCAAACTGATTTTTATTCTTAAAAAATTGAGAGTTAAATATGGTTATCTACCAGAAGGCCAATGTAGTTTTCCATTTCCAGTCCAGAACCAAGCTCTACTGAAAAATTGAAAATCCTTCAAAATCAAAGATTACAATGAAAAAGCAGACAAGCCAATCACATTGGAAGACAAAACAGGCACCATTTTAATGAAAGCCTGCTGTTAACTCAGTGAATGCATTACTTTCTACAACAGCTTTTATTTTGGTGTCCCTTTTCTAGCTTTCGAAGATGTAGAAGGAACTAGAAATCCCAAACCACACCCAGCTAAACATCCCTGTCCTGATCTCCTCAGCCATGCTGGAGAACTTCCAGGAACTTAGGAAAAGAGAGACATATATCTCAGAAGTACAGCAGTCATCTTTTACAGCTTAAGCTTATGCACACCACTGCCAGTCATAATAAATCCAGATAAAAGAGAGTCTGAGATAACCCACATAAAGAACTGTTCATTGAACTCATATAATCTATACCACAGCCAATGAGCATGGAAGCAGGCTATTAAGAATGAACTCTACAACTGCCTTAAGTGCCTGCAAGCTCTCGGATGAATGGAAGTAGAGTTCAATTTTTGTGCAAGACTTTAACATCACATTGCCTGGTATTGGATTTTGAATGCTTTGGACTCTTTATCTTTATGAATTTTTTATAAATGGTACTTAATATGCAAGTGCTATGAGATTGTGCATTAACTGGAGAAACAGTGTAATTTATGGGACATAGGAGCAATTTTCCTACACTCAGCTAAACTGAAATAGAGAGCCAGCCTTTTACCATATGGCTTATTCTCAGCCATCATGTAACACAGATCTCTCTGTCCAACAAAATTACATGCCTTCACCATCAGCACCCTGTCTACTCCTGGCAGTTTTCTTGGTTCCTTAGATTCTTTTTTTTTCTTCTCTGGATGCAAAGCCCTGTTGTGATGAAAGCAAGATAATACTCTTCATCTTACACTGCTTCACTAGACAGCCAGTTACGAAATGGCAGATGTAAGAATAAAAAGAGAAGAATAGAGGCCTACAGGGTTGTGCAAAGGTAACATTTGTTTTTCCTCTGTAGGAGTACAAACATTTCTCTGCTCCCCCTGTGCTCTGGGCCTGTACTTACTCTCCCAGCCACTACACAACACACTTGGTCTTCATGCTTATCAGACTCAAATTTCACTGTGCAGGGTAGGAACAAATATATCTTCCTTGTTTTGAATCTATCCTTCCCAAATAATGTGGGATCAAGATATCTGAGGCAAGACTACCAGGAAGGGGGCGGAACTGCATAGAGAAAACGTCTAGAGTTAAGAATATGAAAAATGAAGTAAATAATTAGCAGACCAAAGGATGAACGCAGACTCACATGAAGAAATAACTGAAAGAATACCATCTTCCAACCTTCTGCTAAAGCTTTTCCAGAGTTGGGGGGGGGGGAAGGTGGGGAAATAGTGCCCTTATTGCAGACTCTGCTTTGGCTCTGGATAAGCCACATCTAAGTAGAAGATTGAAAATACAGTGTTCAGAATTACAATTTCCCACTAGTTTCAACAGGATGTTATAAGTCTTAGGTCTTCATAGCAGAACATGATGCAAAGCAGCCAAGATATTTACAGAGGAGGAAAGGGAGTAAAGAAGATTCCTCTTCAAGTCACTCACCCAAAACGCAGAGACAGATTTTGCAGGCATATGAGTAGAAAAGAACAGTGCTTGCAAAGCAGTAGATTCTGTAATCCACCTATTTCACCTATACCATGTCCCTTTGAACACAAACACAGAGAGTAGCTGCACTGAGGGTCATACACATGGTGACACATGAAAGAAATACTGATTTTGGTGCCAAGGAGGTTCTGCAGCATGAGGTAATAATAGCTGAATTTAGATGCTACTTTTTCATATGTGCAGTACTCACTGAAAATGTTCATTGAAATTTAGTGCTAGGGATTTTGAGAAGTTTTGCTATTATCGATTTGAAGAACAGGATAAAAGCTAGACTTTGCCTGATTATTTAAAGCAATTGAAGCTCATATATGTTGTTACATACTGAGTGCCCACAAACACCTATCTGAAAGTGGATTGCAAAGGATTTCGTTAGGCTTTTACTATAAAAACAATCTCCTGGTTTTGCTTAGATAAAATACTATCAACAGGAAATAAGTTAGGAGATGCCACTCACCCTAGCAGTTTTGAGCGAGTTGTTGTCTTCCTTCTAAAGGATAAAGCTTTGAAACCCAAAACAACAACTCTTCCTTAAAAACCTGTTCACCAAACATGAAGAAGAGTATAAAAATCACAGTCAGGATATTTTGTGACCTAAGAACGGCCTTGCTTTTGAATTTTTTTTTTGCTATTTATAAATTGATTTGATGCTGATCTCAACTAACTCCAACAGCTGAATGGTCTGTCTTCTGCTCTGCAACTATCTGACAAAAATCTCACCTTGGTGGTGCTCAGATACTTAACGGCAGCAACAAGATCTGTCTATAGCTGATCTGTGAATAGAAATCCAACCCCCCAACTGAGTTCTTGCAGTATTCCTACAGGATTGATACTTCTCAGTTTCTCTTCCCTTAAAAGCTCCCGTTGTATTCTCCAGCACAAACCTTAATCTGCTCATCTCCAAAATTAAAATGGGAAGCAAAATAGGTCACCTGTTCACATATTCATGACTACTTAAAGCTTGTCAATCTCACTCATACAAACCTGCCTAATTTTCCTGCACGCAATTTAATGGAATATTATCTATCAAACCACAATTATAAAGTATTTTTTTACTTCTCTTTGTTAAAGAAACTTGGGAATTTAACATTTTTTTCTTTTAATTACATCTAAAATTTTCACTCATCATCATCTCAGTCTGTTTTTCTTCTATGAAAAGTGATCATATAAAAAGCTTGCAACAGTATAATCCCACAGGCTTGAATTCTGCTTGCATAGAATTATTGATAAGAACAAGTGTAACATGCGCCTCTGATAAAACGTGTTTTTTTCAGAAACTCTGCTTATTCATTTATTAGTAATGATAAAAACTGCCATGAGCTGTATTTCTTATGCCTCTGTGTAAAGAATGAACTGCCTCAAGGCTAAACATCTCCTACAAAACATCTTCCCCTCTGGAAAATGGAAACATCTTTATCCTAATGATTAAAAATATTCTCTCGATCTATTATTGCATTTTTTCCACTCTTTTCTTTGCACATTATCATACTTCATTCATAAAGAAGATCTCTGTAATGAATCAAGTGTGACGTAAATCACACCAATGTGTAACATTTCAGAATAACTTCTAGGAAGTTAATGGACTATTCCATTATACAAGGTAAAAAGTGTCAACGTGTCCTATATGATGGCAGTATGGAAAACAAAACCAGTATGGAGCCAAAGAATAACAGTTTTTCAATCACTCAGTTGCACTGTTGCCTTCAACAGATAGAAGACACAGCAGCAAAATCGACCTTCTGCCAAATATATAATGTGAATTCATACCTAACCTCTCAAATTCGTGTACCCAACAGCTTAGTGAACTTTCCCCACATTAAAGATGCTACTGGCTCACAAACTCACTGGAGCAACTTTGGAAAAAGGAATTTTTACCTTGAATTTTTTTCAGGTATCATTGACCTTATGCACCTCCTATTTTGGAATCATATTTCAGGTTAACATTTTTAAGTTAATATTTCTTCTAGGTATCTAATGAAGAACTCTATTAAGTTTGTATGGATTGCTGTAATACCGCAATGGATGCTTCCCTAGGACTGTACAGATTCCCATTTATCATCATAACACATTTTTTCATCTGCAGTTGACAGCAGAAGAGAAAAAATTTAATTATCCTCTCTATACTGAGATCAAATCAAATAGCCATTTTGTTCATATCAAAGTCAATACTATTTCATTTTTTAAATAAGAATTCTTATAACAAGTTCTAATAAACTCACCACATAATCTATCTGCTCAGAGGGGAAAGCATCACCTACTAAACGCCACTTTCTGTACCACTTTTTGTTAGCAACCATGATACTCCTTAATAGAATAGCCTTAAATCTGCAATGCAGAGCCAAAGGCATCAGCACACCTGCTTGCAGTTTTTGCCAAGGTGGTGAATGAGTGATATGGTAAACTCTTACATAGAAGGATTACATAAGATATTGCATGAAATACATTAAAAATGAACTCCTGATAAGGCTGTTGGCCAGTTCCCAAGCACAGACTTTACCTAAGTACCGTAAGGGCTTCTACCAACCATCAAGTAAATCAATAGAAAAGTATTCCCCTGTAGAAATAACTCATTTATAGAACTAGTGTTGCATATCAGAGAATATAAACATGTCTTCTGCTGTTATCAAAACCCATTTGACAAACAAAAGCTGGAGCCAAACCAGTCAGTCCTATTGAATCAGCATTCTCCAGCAGAGCTCTGTTCTGTCTGGAAGTTTCTGACCATGTCTAACTACACTTACCTGCTTTACAAAGGTCTTTTGAGAGCTACAGATGAAAACCACAATATTAGAACTATCTTTTATTGTTATTCAAACCTATCGATCTTTTCTCTGAAGACTTGAGGAAAAGAAAGAAGGGCAGTTTAGCTATTAAGAACACAAAACATTCATATACCTAGGGAAGAACAGAATTTAGTAGCCTCACATACTGAAACCATATCTGTACTTGTGCAGGTGAAGGTAAAGATGTTCCAGTGTTCAAGTAATTTGCCAGTAAGCTGAGACTCTTAATTAAGACTTCCCACTCTATTACTGGTTTCCTGCATGACCTCAATTCAGCAGCCTGTATTCTACATCATGGCCAGCAAGAGGGTCTCAAAGATGGTTAAGACTTACAGCTGAGTTAGTTTATGGCCTGTCCAACTCAGCCAGACGTGCTGCACTCACAGCAGTCTGCACAGAACTGACTTTGCTTCTCTCACCCACAGTCTAACCAGGCAGCGATAGTCTACTTCCCAGAAATACTGATCCCAGCACATAACTATTTCCCTGGTAATAACTGCATTCGAAGAGCTCTATATTAAAATCATATTCTATCCTCAGTTCATAAAGTAAGGAGAGCACAATATTGAGAGTATCCAATTTCTTATCTTTTTGTTGATACACAGCTCAAACCTGTCCCATTTCTTGGCTCATCTTCTTGAATCTCGCAAGAGTTATGCTTCTGTCACCGTTAAGTTCCCTTAATAAAATCTTCCTTTAGGGAAGGTGGGTTTCTCTTCCTAACTGACATTTGTCATTTTGAAGAGTCAAGGGAAAAGATGCTGCTAACAACCTTATCCAGCAAACACTTGTATAAGAGACACTAAACTGCAGTAGTCTGGGGTTTTCTTTAATGTTTAAGCACCTATTATTCCCTAGGATGCATATGCCTTCTATACAATTTGTCTTTTATGTGCAAACAACTAAATCTATTTCATTATTTACCTATTTAGTAGGTAAAACATTATCACTTCAAACAAATTAGAACCATAATATTCATTGCTTATTTACAAAATTTTTGTTCTGGGGAACATCAAATTTGTTGTATTTTAGTATTTAAATAAATACACATACTAAAACCGTTGCATTGTTTATAGTCAAAAGAACAAGAAAATAAGGTTATGGTATTAATTTTAAATAGGTGGATTTTATTTACTGTTGTTTTACATATTCTATTATGCCCTAGCACTATCCAACATCTTCCAAGAACATACTCTTCATAGACTTTGATAGAATTACATTCTCTAAGGTTTTTTCTCTGGGACACTTCACATAAGCCAACAACTTGACCTAAACTGCTGAAATTTAATATTACCTGCAGTGCTGTACTGTCTAATGCTTGGCAGAACCAACCATTCAGAGGGTTTGAAATCTGATAACTTGGCCAAAATCCAATAAAGTCAGTAATCATCTGGTCTTCAAAAAACCTGTTTGTAATGATACAGGAACAAGGTATATTCATAAGTGTTTCAGAAAACTTGGGCCCAGTTTGAGAACCAATCTCCAGATTTCCTCACCCCAGTTTCGGCTTCGTCTCAAACCTGCACAACATGCAAGAAGTTCCCTACACTGATATCTTCAGGTTATGCCTTTGAGATAAGGAAGCCATATATTTTGATCCTCCATCATGAGCAGAGAAGAAAGCATATCAGACCTCATAATTCTGGTGATATACTTTAATCTCAACCAAAAGTTGTATTTCTAAAAAACATATGCAGAGAGAGTGAGCTGCCCAAATGACACAAAAAAACAACCAACCAAACAAACAAAAAGCCAAGCAAACAAAAACCCAAACCCACACAAATCAAAACACTAAAAGCCACAAAACACAGTCCTAGATCATCAAACCTATTATTCCATTTATCACTGTTTTCTAGGATTGGGGACTGAAAAAGGCCACGATTAGGAAAGTTTTGCCAAAGAGCCAGTGCAATGCTTCCATCTGGGCTATACAATAAAAATTCCAGAAAACCATAGGCTTGGGCCACACACGTATCCCTGCTGCAGGACAGAACTTTACTGTCAGACAACTCCATCTGTAACTGTCTGCTTTCCAGTTACCTGGTACAAAATTAGAACCTCTGGAGCATACTTCATAAAATGAAGAACGTTAAAAATGTACTGGAAGTAAATGAAGACACATTTTATTACAGGGCAGTTTAAAACTGAAGTACCCACTTCATAACATCAAGCCTATGAGACTGTGGTCTTAAATATTGATTTTGTATTCATTGTCATTGACAGAAGCAATTTTGCTTTTGCTGAATGTAATAAATATAACTTTAAACAGAATTAGGCCCTTTCAGCAAGAAATTTTACATCTATCTGTTTATAAGCCTAAAATTAAAACCACTAGAATTGAAAAAAGAAAAAAATAACCAAGGGGGTTTTCAAAAATTTAAAACTCTATCATGCATAAATGGAGCTCATCAGAGAAAGTAATTTCCCTGCAGAAAACACTCCATCTTTTGTTTTATGTAAGTTAGCAACATGAATATTTTATTCTTAGTGATACTGCCGTTACCCTTTTGCATTTCATAGCTTTGCTTGGTGCCTCAGATAAATAGGTGCTTTTTTCCTCCTTTCTCTTTTTGCTGTTCAAGTCCACTGCAATTACAAATTTTGCATTAGCTCAGTAGATATTAGAGTTTAGAATTTGGCATTAGCAGCAGCTCTATCCTTTATCCCTAACATCCCTTCTAGAAAGCAGACAGGAAGAAATGTGCATAAAAGACAAACCACTGCATAGAGGGTAATTATTCTCAAGATATCCATCACCATCTAGAAGGCACATTGACTATCATTGTCTTCAGGTAGTTTAGGTTTTTCTCAAAACTTACAACCAGAGCAAAATTTTACAATTACAGAGAAGACAGTAAAACCACCTACATTGTACATCCCCATTAACACTGTGGCCTAAATGAATATTGAGCTGAATTCACCACTGAGATGTATTTCCACATCACCATGAGAATGATAAAAAGAATCAGTAGAGTGGATAACATAATGCATTCCTGGGAGCTGCTGCACAAAACTGTGAGCAAAATGGGCTGCACGAGAAAATGGACCCTATACAAAATTGTATTCTAAATGAGTTTCATCTAGAGAAGCTTAAAAGTAACTTTTTTGATCAGGTTGAAAATTTGGAGAAGATAGACTACTTGACCTATATGCAATTCCATTAACATTGTAAATTCTCTTCTTCGAGAGCAATTTCATTTTTAATTTTGTTACTTGGAATGGGAGACTCTGAGTGGCTGATTTTCTAAGTGTCGTTGGGGTTTTTTCAGTCATTTTTACAGGATTTTTTAAGATTGAACATTTTCAGAAAGTAGTCATATCATGTATCAGACCTTCCACCTGAACAGGAATATACTTTATTCTTCAAATGCGATCTTCCACAGATTCTTTTGAACTGCAGGGATCAAGCAGGGGTAGGACACCAAGGGCACGTCAACAGGACATACCTGAAACAAGGCTTGCATGCCCCTTAACCACACGGGTGTCTGAGTGGCAGAGGGCAGCTCTTTTTGAAGGCGTTAGTTCAGGACAGCAATACTAAAACAACACTGCCCTGGCTAATTAGTTTTGCCAACCCCGACTAAACTGCACAGGCTTAAACTGACAGATTCATACTATTTCCATTGCCAAAGCTAAATTGCTAACTCCTGGACCAACATACAGTTTTTTCATTGCACAGGATTTTCCATTCATGCCCTTCACTCTCTGTTGTGTGTAGAGGCCTGATTACTGAGGAAAAAAAGGACTGAATTTATGCTGGCTAAGAATGAGCTAATTTGAATCATGCTGCAAGGCAGATCACCAGCATTCTTTGTCAAAAGACCACATGGGAAGAGTCTACAAGATAAAAATCACTTACCAATTGAAACACTTCAAGCCAGCACCAAAAAGCTTTGCCACCTTAGTAAAAAAATCATCAAGAGAAGATTTGGGCTCCAGAACACCTGAATCTAATCATGTGAGGAGGAAAAGACCAGCCACTGTCCAATAAAAGTCATCCAGTAACATGAAACATTGTGCGTAAAAAAAACATTGCTCAGATCATTGGTGAAGGTCCAACTTTCTCTGCTGCTGAAGTTCAGAACATTTGGAGATGTGACACGTTTCAAATATTTTTTTATTTCAGCTACAAGCTTTTTATCATCATTCTCAAAAAAAAAACAAAACCAAAAAGAAAAAACGTTTTCCTAATTGTTTATTGTGAGAATGTGGAAGTATTTGCACAGGTGAGGACCCACAATTCCCATAATAAAGACATCACAACAAGAACATCCCCTGCTTAGGAAGTTTAAAAATTGTCTCCAAGACATGCATCAGTGTCTGTTCCTTCTTCTACAATTAAAGGTCTACAAAGTCAAGAAGCTTGCAATTTGGAATTACTGGCAAACAAGAACAGCAAAATTTCAGCTTTTAACTAAGTCTTTGGCTCAGCAAGTGGTGTAAAGGGGAGTATAGAATAGGAATTTGAAATCTTGGGTTGGAGAGTATGTGACATACTAGAGTTTGACTTTCAATTCAAAGTTGAACTATTGCAGAATCATAAGCTGAGTTAGTAAAACTACTTAGGTTTACATTAGCTTTCATGCAAGTTATTACCCACCCCTGTGAATCCTTCTCAGCATTCAGAAGCTAATTGCTGATCCTGTAATTTAGGTCCATGTTGTGTGCTGTGGTCAATATATTTGACCTACTTAGTAGGTCATTGCTACATTTTTACATGAATTTGTTATGCAAATTTATGGCATGCTTACTTTATTTTACTTTATAAGGTCCTAACTCATTATGTATAAAAGTATGCTGATTAATATCTCAAATGGTATTCCATATGGACCTAAAATCATTACAGATATCAATGGATATTTGCTAGTAACCTCATGTCTCTCTAGCTTTTGCTCTCTTCATCTACTTCAAATTTGTCTTTAATCCTTTCAGTGTCCTTAACCTCATTAGTGGCTGTATGGATTGTGAAATTTACCTCATTGGAAATGGTAGTAGTGCTATATAAACACCTCATCACCCCTCATTTAACATTTTCAAAACAAAGTTGGCAAGAAAGTACACTGGAAAACAGCTGTCTTGTCTACTATAAAAAGTTTTTAGAAGAGTTATAACTGAGGGAGGTCACTCCTATGAAAGATGATGAGGATACTGTAGAAACTAAATCCTGAATGATGAAAACAGAAGTTGCAGCTGATGACATTTATAAATTAATTAGTAAATGTTATGTAGAACAAGAAGTTTAAATTCCTTCAGATAGTCTGAACTTTCTAGTAGTCCACAGGGTCTTCTGTATTTCAAAAACCATAAAGGCTTTTAGGTCAACTGTCTTCCCACTCTGCAGTAGAAATTGAATTGGGACCTAAAATCTAGTTTTCTAATTGCAGACAGAGTGAAAAAAGAAATATTGTATTCATTTTTTGTAACTATTAAGAGGAACTTCTTTTCAACTTAAGATCCTAGACAGATATACAATAAACAGCCAAACACCATTCATAGCTGAAGTAGCTGAATTACCTCACTTTTAAAGACAGCCCTATATACAGGGCAAATAATCAGTGATCATAAACTCTGGCACAGGAGTGTTTTTGGACAGAGGTGATTTTCTAGTTCCTTCATACTCTGATTTCTGCATTGGACAGTCCTTTAATAAAACAGCCATAAATTAGTGTTATTTCCTGTATTTTAATATAAAACACAAAAAAAGGAATGGCATAGCTCATAAACAGAATCTTGCTCTAACACTCACATCTCTCACTGAAAGCAACAGAGTTAACTTTGTTTCACAGCAGTTACTCAACTTGTAAATTCAACTGTATTTCAAAAAAATAGCTTCATTTTATTGTCAGGCTCATTGCTTTATTCTCTTTACCTGGTATGACACTGCATTTAACAACAAATATTTCACACAACCTTTTAACTGTGTTATTCAGAATGGAAACACTGGACAGACAGAAGCTAATGCAAGGAAATAATTTTCCTAAGGAGTTGGATTATTTCCTAATTGTTTGTTATATATGTATTCTCTTGCCAGGAATCAAGATTTAAAATTCCACCTTCTTCAAAGATTTAATGTTGTTTGGATCTCTGAAGCATTTATGTTTAATTTCACAGCAGTGTCACAATTCAAGTGCTATATTTTAATGTCTGCAGCAGCCAATTGTTGATTTATTTTCTTTCAGGCAAAATGCAAATAATCTCTTAAGAGGTTTGCTCACAACTCTTATGTTTGAGTTAATATATTTGCAGTGAATAAATTAAAATAAGTCCAAAGGTGAATTTAAAGGCCTTCAATTTAAAAACTTCGGTTTTAAAAATTATTCCAAAGTCTTCCTGTGAAAAGTAACTGTCGGTGAACTCACTAGAGACATTGGGCCACCTCTAGCAAAGGAGTATGCCAATCATGAACTTTGAGCGTGGGGAAATGAACAGCTCTAGGGACCTAGCACCTTTCTGAGCTGTCCTCTAGAAGCCCATTTTTGGCTCTTGAATTACCTCAGGCCTAACTGCCCCATGGAGCAGTCCAAAAAGGACAAAGACATGAGGCACTGTTCTCATCAGAACACACACCTTCTCACTCTCCATCTTAAAAGCTTCTCTTAAAAATCTATTCCTTCTATATTTGGTGTGGTCCGATTCATGCTATGACTGAAGCATGAAAGGTGGAGATGGTAGACTTCAGAGCCATAGATACAATCCTTATTATCTCAGTACTGTCCAGCAGCAAAGAGAGGAAGCAGTCAGACTGGGTTCTCATGAGCTCAGTTGAGATTTCTCCCACAGGAAAACTGGTATTTGGTGAAAATTCCTTAACAACTATTTGAACGGGGTGGCTTCATCATGCATCTGTGCAGAATACTTAGGATGCCACCATTCAGAGGGACAAAGCAGCCCTGTGGAGAAGGACTTGGGGGTGGTGGTTGATGAGAAACTCGACATGAGCAGGCAGTGTGCGCTTGCAGCCCAGAAAGCCAACCATATCCTGGGCTGCATCAAAAGAAGCGTGACCAGCAGGTCAAAGAAGGTGATCCTGCCCCTCTACTCTGCTCTTGTGAGACCTCACTTGGAGTATTGTGTCCAGTTCTGGTGTCCTCAACATAAAAAGGACATGGAGCTGTTGGAGCAAGTGCAGAGGAGGATCACAAGGATGATAAAGAGGTCTGGAGCACCTCCCGTATGAAGACAGGCTGAGAAAGTTGGAGCTGTTCAGCCTGGAGAAGAGAAGACTGCTTGGAGACCTCATAGCAGCCTTCCAGTATCTGAAGGGGGCCTACAAGGATGCTGGAGAGGGACTCTTCGTTAGGGACTGTAGGACAAGGGGTAATGGCTTTAAACTTAAACACGGGAAGTTTAGATTAGATATAAGGAAGAAGCTCTTCACAGTGAGGGTGGTGAGGCACTGGAATAGGTTGCCTAAGGAATTTGTGAATGCTCCAACCCTGGAGGTGTTCAAGGCCAGGCTGGACAGAGCCTTGGGCGACATAGTTTAGTGTGTGGTGTCCCTGCTCATGGCAGGGGGGTTGGAACTAGGTGATCTTAAGGTCCTTTCCAACCCTAACTATTCTATGATTCTATGAAATGTATCACAGGAGTCCACGTTTCACTATTGTTTTCATTCTCCATCTACCTCTAACCTTACCCTGGAGTCCTATATTGTTCCCTTGCTGACCAACATTTTCTCATTATCTTTCTGTATTTGAATTACAATACTGTAAATAGTAAAGCAGCAGGGCAGGAAAATGGTCACACCAAATTGTGCCACCAAAAAATAATTTTTTAAAATTAAAATTATTAAAGACTGGGAAGTAATGAGAAAAATACACACATTCTGCAATCTTTTATCTGGCTTCAAAAGGATTGACTCATCTGCATCATCTGAATGATCTCAATTGTCAACAGCAAGCTGTTCCTTTCATCTGCCTAACTTGCAGAAGAAACCTCTCAGTTAATTTGTACTTTGATACATACAGGCACAGAATTCACTAGAAGTTGAACACATATTTAGCTATAACAGGTAAAATGAACTGTCCTGCTTCTCTTTCAATATTCTTCCACTCTTTTTTTTCACAGAACTTCTTGACAAGGATTGTTTCTTCCCTGGTGTGTATTGTAGTAAGCATACTAAGAATTCAGTCTTAACTGGAAACCTCAGGCACCATTAGCTTTTAGAATTCCAGCTTTCACTGCCTAAATTTCCTTCCAAGCCTTCAAATTTCCAGCTACTAAGGTTGTTGCCTCTGTTTTGTTCAAGTTGCTTAACAAAGTATATAGTTATTCTGGTAACTTTTGTCTCAAAACTGGCGGGGGGGGGGGGGGGGGGTCCACCTGTCAGTTGGCTGGGCAGCAGAGAATAGCCAAACCACTTTTTTTTCCCCACAGTAGTAACAACTATTCAAAATAAACTTACCAAAATTTAATGCATTTAAAGCAAAAGTTTTTGTTGTTTGGGGTTTTCCTGGGGGATGGAGTGGGGACGGTGTTTGGTTTTGTTGTTGTGTTGTGTTGTTTTTTTTTAATTAACATCATTGTCAATTATACAATAGCACACCGTTCCCTCTTTGCTACCACATATCTAGAGATATGGCAGACATGACATTTCAATAAAATGGGCATCTTTACTTTTTTATAGGCTAACATGAGGAAGATCAAGTAGATTAAGCTGTTGTTCAGAAGACAGAACATCTGGTAACATGGACAACGTTCGAAGTACTTACTATTTCTCTTTCATAATCACCTTGATAATCAGATGGCACTGGTTTTAGAATTGGTCTGATGCCTTTTTGTTTCAGTTCTTTGATGTCAAATGTACTCCAAAGATTCCCAGTGACATTACTTGCCAGCATCTTGACATGATGTAACCATGACGGGTTTGCACCACTGAGATCTCTAAAGATTTCAAAAAGCATTTCATCTGATGCTGTAGTATTATGTCTATGAACTCACAATGACATGCTCAGGAGATGTTCATGATCATACCAAAAAAAAAAAAAGAAATCCTACTGGAGTGATAAAAAGACTTGCAGCAGTAAGAAAACGTATTAGGGAAAATTAACTGAACTATTTTAACCTCAGCTATTTCCAAGCCTTTTCTTTAAAACAGAAAAACCTTATCTATGCTTACAGACTAGACTTAGAAACTAGACCCAGAGTACTCAACATTACAACTCCAAACTTCTGGCTCCTTTACTAATTTGATTTATGAAGATTTCCAACATTGTGCAGCTTAGTCATCTCAGAATGCGACTTCCAAGAGGCACCATTCATAAAAAAAGATGATTCAGACATATGATCAGAAGTGCTAGAATGAAACACCTTAAAAGATATTTTGTTTCCTTTAGACTGGAACACCTTCCTCTTCTAATGATCCACAGTCCTGACCTGTTTATTCCAGTGGAAGGTATCTGTGGGTTTGGCTTGGTTTAAAACTAACTAGGGGTGATACATTCTGCTAAAAACAACAAAGGGAAAGGCTCAACTGTTTGACCATAGCTTTACGTACAAAATTCACCCCTGGGAAACATAGCCCTACTAAGCTTCCTGCTTACTCTGACACAGATTCAGGTGGTAGCCGAGGCATTTTTCAGGCAAAAGCAAGAAAGTTAAAGTAGTTAAACCCAGACCCTGGTGAGTTGTCTTCTCCCTGCATAACAAATAGACTCACTGAGGTGGGAGGAAGGGGTGGTGAAAGGTACTCCTCATGCACTTGCCTTGCCAGCCACTTAATGTCTCACTTGGAGGAAGAATGGAGCCTGCTGGGCATGTCCTGGGCAAACCTGCTGATCAGCCTCGTCCAGTGAGAAGGATGAAGGTTACCGCATTTGTGTGTGCAGACTTGCCTTGGCATGCGAAGACTCTCTTTACTTCAGTAAACCCCAACACAAAACTTTAGCCATCTAGAGAACTTTAACTGCTGTGCAGAGCAAGGCATCATCTGAGCAAGAGCTTCAATTTCCTTCAGAGGGTCATAATTTCAGATGGAAGGCACTGAAGTAAGTGTTAGGCAGAACTTAAACCCTTAAGCCATTTTTTGTGGCACAAGCCCTAATTGCCTATAAATCATCTGTGTTATCTGCTTGGCACATAAAGCTTGTCTATAAACATATAACTGTTTTAAAATCCATACTCCTGCATGGCACTGAATAAATTGAATTGGAAATATGGCAGTTTTCTCTGTTTTAAATCTCCAGATTCAAAAGAAAACATGGATTAACGATTGGGTTTTTTGCTCAACTCTTCCTTTGATCTTTATTAGTGGGGTATATGGGTTTTTTTGGTGTGGGGATTTTATTTTTGAAAATCAGTCAGATTCTATGCATTCAGCTTTATATGAAGATTCAACTTAATGGGGTTTTAGGAATAACAGTCATATCAACCCCAATGCTTAAGTTGCATCAAGAAAAGGTCCTCTCAGCTAGATACACAGCAGTAATAGCACAGGCATGAATATTTATTTGCTTGTTTTCTCTCTCAAAAAAAAAAAAAAATAAATAAAATTCACAACACCTCTTTCTCAACTTTAAATTAATCTCAATAGCCATTAGAACTGAGTATCTCGTATGCTGCTTGCCACCCTGCTGGGACATTCAACAACAGAACTTAACCAATACATCTACTGCTTTGTGACTTCATGCAAAATAACCCAGTAATAAGGTGTTTTATCCAGAAAACTGATATATCAATAGTTGCCAACCTTCCCTCCCCACCTTGGAATTTATGGAAGACTACAGTAATAATTTATCTCACTGTGCCTGAGAGTCCATCATGTATTAGAGCTCATCTCTTCTGTGATTTAAAACCACCTACATGAGTGCTTTAGAACTATTTCTGAGATTCCCTGAGCTGTCTTAGTCTGTATGAATTATGAAGCCAGTGAAAGTTTTACAAAGTTTCACTGTTGTTTTTGTTTTGGGTTTTTTAATTTCTTTTTATATCCAGCCTGGGTCTTTTGGGGGTACACAAAGAGGATCACAGCTGAACCATCTGGTTCAACCTTGTTCTCTTTTCTGACATTTGTCTTCGGTGCAACACAAGGCTGGGCACACCAGCACCAGTGCTCATGGCACACTATGGGATCACTACGGGCTATGTCATGAGCCCAATCAGTCCACATAGCTTATGGAGAAGCATAATAAGGTGGATTTCAGATGCATTCATAGGCCACAGGGCACAATCTAGGACTATTCAGCCACAAGAGATAATTTCTAATGTTAAATAAAGCAGCCTCAAAAGAAGTCAGCTTCCAGAAACATTACACATCCCAGTACAGCCTGCATCCTGAATGGCAGAAGCACACCACTGCATGAGTAAATACCCTCATTTCATTTAACATCATTAAAAATCTGGTATGTGGAGACAGAGCCCAAGAAAAGTCTTGGCATAAGCAGATGTCCTTGGCTTGGGACAGCCAACTACAGCCAGTAGCCAGCATACTTTGCTTGTCCTTTATAATAAAGAACACACATATACGATATGTGCTGAAATGCTGCATATCATGATTGTCATGTCAATCAAAAGGGAACTACAGCTGAACTTCAGGAAAAACAGAAGTCTGTCTTTCAGGAGGTTAAGAGACAAGATGAACCTGCTCATGAGCTGTCCACAAGTATTTTCTCACTCTATGAAAATATTCCAATATTACGAAGTTAAAGACATTAAAAAATATACACAATTCAGTCCTCTAAGTTTTAGTAGCAAGCCAGTGGGACAAACATTCTGCTAATAAAAGAAAAACGTAATGCACCCACGGCAGCAAGAAACTAAAATCAAAAGAAAATAAGTGTTTCAGTCACATAGGCCACTCAGAGCTGCCAACATAACAGATTAGCTCTTCTACCTTTCCAGGCAAAGAACTAAGACCACCCAGGCATATTATAAGAGGACACTATATCTAGACTTTAATAGGCCTTCTGGCTGAAAACTTGTATTTGAAGAGTGTGGAATTTCAGAAGCACAGGCCTTTGCAGACATCCAAAAAAGGTACAGGAAAAAGCCAACCATGTTTTGAAAAGACTTATGCAGATCAAACGAATAATAAATTAGTTTACCAAATTAAGATTTTTATTACATCCTCACTTGCACACTTTTGCCTGATTGAAAAAATAAAATAAAATAAAAAAAAAAGATTATAAAACCCAATCTTGCATAACTGGATAAACTAGACCATGAACCTTGGTTTGGAACAGCATTTGCTTCCACACAGGCTGTCAGACACAATTCTTTGATCTGGACAAATGCAAAAATATCCATATTCAGTTCTGCAAGTGGAACTTAGCAGCCATATGGCTTTTGCTATAACATAGGAAGAATAGCATCGGGCAAAAGGATAGCCACAATTTTGCTACAAATAATGTAAAATACAAAAAGCTTGAATAACTGACAGCTAATTGTAATGCTCAGTAGCATTTTATGCCTTTATAAGTAAATGGCATCCATTCACTGCAAATGAAGGTTCAAGCTATCACACTGTAACATAAAGACGCTGTGCAACTGCAAAAACTGGGGGTGGGAGAACAACACCAACCCAAAAAATTCAAACCATAACAATAAAAAACCCCAAACCAAGCAGTAAGTAGGGTTCTAGGTTCTGCAAAGCTTCCAAAACATCTTAATTTCTTTTGATTCCAATGGTAAAATAGGAAACCAGGTGTAATTCTAAAAATAGGATTAAGCAATTTTCATTATTCTCCACTGAAGCACTCTAAGTCTCGATTCCAGAACTATTCCAGAACTAAGCCTGATTAAAATCACAGCCATAAATTAGATCCATTGCCTCAAAATTGGAAATTCCCATTCTAGACTCCTAGGATGAGTAGAAGACAAAATCCTGCAATTGAACTAAACAGGGACACTCAGTAACACTGGATACTTCCAGGGAAGATGAATAGCAAGAATTTTACAGTCACCTCAACAGCTGACATTCCTACATTGACATTTAGGAGATAATTCAAAATTGCAGTTAAAAAAATGCAAACAGAATTTGCACATGGATTATTCACAAACAGGAAAGAGGCTTGCATTAGTCAAATTAACTGTTCTTTCAGATTGCTCACACAGCACTCTCAGTGCTGTCTTCTGCCATCAGTCACCCAGAGCGCACCTGGGGACAACCATCCTGGTAGTGTTGTTATTGCTGCTCTGGTATGGAGACAATTAGCTCTTTCCTTCTGGTAATCATATCCACTAACTTTAAAAATGAAAGTAAAATCACCTAAAAGATCCTTACAATAAATCATTGGTTTGATTTTTTTTTTCCTATAACAGATTAATAGTGCTGTAACCTACCAGCATTGTTTCAAGTGAAATACAAGGAACAAGCTTTCAGCATGAACACTGTGTAACATGTATACTTGTACTTATTTTAAAATCTGGACAAAATATTAATCTGACAAGCAAATATAAGGTAAGAAGTAACTGAGTATGTTAAAACATTAATACGCCCATCTTATTTTACAGAAGTGACACTTTTGGATGGTTCCAGTGGGCGACTAACCCACTATGAAAGCAAAATCTTTGCTCTGCTAGTTTATGTCATAGGACATCAACTATGTCCATAAACTGCAGACATTAGTAATTCAAGAACTGTGTTTGTACAATTCTCTGATTTTATGTGTCAAAATTTCAGCAACAGCAGAATATGAAATAAATTATTTAAGTAATGGAGAGTAAAAAAGAAACACTGAAGTAATCAACAGAGTCTGTTTACGGCATGTAAGGTATACTAATGTGAAAAATCTTCACCGAAATCTAAACATTTAGCTTAGCTCTATTAAAATATCCCTGTGTTCACATGAAGATATAAATCTTAAGAATAAACACACACTCTCCATGATTAATCTTAGATTCTCTATTCATTGCTCAAAATCTGCCCCAGCCTTACAGCCCCTTTGACACCCTTGCTATGGTAAGGTCACAAAGGTGCTAAAAGAACCTCTTTACAGCAGGCCTGTTGAGAAATGTGCGATATTTGGTAAATATTTTCTTCTTTTTCTTTGTAAGCTTAGATACTGAAATCATAGCAGGTCCTCAGATTAAGACCAACCTTAAAGAACTTTTTGCTAGGTTTTGAAGCATCTTACTTTGTGACAAGAACAACAAAAGAAGTGTGCACTTCTTGCCCAGCTCTGAAACACAATAGTCCCAACTGCCCTTACATGGATTTCACACAGCTATAACTGTTTACTTCAGTACAGTTTACCTACAGTTTAGCTCAGCTGAGATGACAGTCAAATTACCTATCCAGTTGAGACTGCGGTTCAATTACCTAAGGTTACATGTCATCAGGACACTGGGATTAAAATTCTTTTCTTTTACTTACATTATGCCATTGCCAAGAACACCGTTTATGTCTATCCTAGCAAATTTCAGAATCACTAGTAGTGATTCTGGGTACCTTAATTTAGTTACTTGTAAGGTTAAACTGTAGCAGAATCCCAGCACAGTTTCTCCCTACACCTGCTATTGTTCTCCCAAGCAATTCCTGGACATAGCTGCAGAGTGACAACTCTGAAGCCTCTCCACATATGCAGCATGTGCACAGTAGCCCTGGCTTAGGGACTTCCTAACCCCTGTGGCCCATAACAGACCCAGACATTCCTACTTTGCAGCATAGACATAGCCTCAAAGTCTCATAAATGTCTCTGTATCTCATAATGATGTACCAAGCGCAACTCACCTAAAAACAAATTATTGCAAGGAGGGTGCATGCTAAATTTCGACCTAGCAGGAGGTGATTCAAAAGCACTGGAGTGCAGATGTGTAACAATCCAGTATATCCTGACAGAAGATTGAAATGTTGAAAGAGGTTTTTTTAAAGCCTTCCCTTAAAATAAAGCTCCTCTCCTGGCTCAAGAAAATTGAGTAATATTTCATGTCTACAGTTATTTGTGACGATGAAAAGAAGTTCGTCTGCTGACAACCTGTCCCTTATACATTAAGCACTTCCCTAACAGTGTGAGAGGAGGAAGACAGTTAAGAGCGATTTAAGTGAAAAAAATCAGGTCTCTCTATATTCTAAAGTAAGGGTTGATTATAAAGTGTGTGCATGTGTGCCCATAAATTAGTGTACCATAATTAAAAGCTGTCCAAAAATGAGTCTTACTCCCGCACCTCACAAAGATTTCCCTGTTTCAACATGCTGAAATAGCAGACAAAAATCCACAAGACATGTTATAAATTTAGCCTCCTGAGAGCTAGAATTCAATTACATTTGCTTCTGAGAACCAGGTTCTTTAGCAGAATACAACACTTGTGAACCAGCACAGCAGCATTTTCAAATCAAAGGTTTCTAGCTTTCTGCTGAAAGCTGAAAGTTTCTGTTTTCAGGTGTTTCATTTTTCTGCTAAGAAGTCAGAACTGTCTATACAGAGCACATATTTCTCACACAGAAGATAATTTTAATAAAGAAAATAGTTTTAACAGAATATTTTGGACCAGTTTTACAATGAATTCATGCTGGTTTTGCATAGTACAAAGCAACAGCATGAAACCTCAAGGTTCAGAGCTAATCAAGGGGAGCAGTCTCAGTCCCACTGAATTTTAATGACAGAGTGCACCCAGCATACCCACAATGGCCAGCCTCACATTATTAATTTAAACCAACAGTCAAAAAAAAAAAAAAAAAAAAAGGACAAAAAGAAATAAAATCCTCACTTTTTTTCCTCCTGGTGGAGCTTTCTTACATTTGAATGCACTTGAATTACACTGTTTTATCTCCAGTGACAAATCTGTTACACCTTGGCTGCACCAACATCTTAGACACATCCTATTTCTTTCATTCATTTCCCCTGTGCTTTTACCTTGGTACCTAATGCGCTGTCAGAATCAGAGAATCCATCCGTAAGTATTATGTGACGAGTAACTGCTGTATATGCAAGCACACAGGAGAAATGAGCTTTCATTTTTTCCTTGCCATCATTTACATAGTGAATACGATCCCATATAAATTACTTCTTGTCATCTCTTTACATTTGATCAGTTGAAGGATCCTTCTATTGAAACTGGGGAAAGAAAGAAAAAGAACTACCAGCAATTTGACACTCCTTTATACTTAGAGTTTGAAGGTTTGTGCAGTTTTATATTCAAACTGCTACACTTTCTGATGGTTTCTCTTCTTAGGAGAGGATTCCTTTGATAGTCAGACAACTTCTATATCCCTCCAGGCTAAAAATCTCTATTTTCATGATTTCCCTTAGAAAATTAGAGTTCCTGTGTACCACAATATTAAGTGAAGAGCTGTTCCTTAAGTGGTTACGACCTGACAGAAATGCCTTAGCTGTGGGAGAACTGACAAAAAAGTGTACTTCTGGAGGCTGGAAGAACCTGCAAAGCTGGCATTACTTGACACACAGCTTCCTACTAGAAACATTTTTCACATTAATATTGGTTTTTAGACAAGTTCCCTAAGAACTTAGCATGAGAGTCACACCTTGACAGGATTCATCCTAAATCACATCTTTGTCTACATTTCTTAATACAAGAAAATCCACTTTTCATTAAAGTGACAAAAGGCTTTGATTTAAACTCTTAACACAAGGCAATTCACAGCTGAAATAACTGAGCAGCATAACATGTCTTTTTTTTTTTTTCAGGTTTTACAAGGCATCTGAAATTGATGACTAGTACTGAATACACACTCTCTTCCATCAAAAAAGAGTAGTAAAATCATACTTCTAATGAATATTTCCAATGTCTTTAAGGTGGGAATGTTGGGAGTGGGATAGACGCAGGGTTGTTTTAGTGCCATTAAAATCTCTGGGGTTTTCTCAGACAAATCTACCAGAGAAAGGTCACTGTCCTAAGCTGTTTACAGAAACAACAGAACAAGTTTTGCTTTTGTTTGACACAAATTCAAGAGTCACCCAAATACTAGTAAAGACGAATGGGCAAACTTCTGCTTATTGTGCTCAGTACTGTTAGCGGCAGAATTCAGAGGATGCAGTGACAGGATATGGAAAGATTATTCTTGCTTCAGTCATTATATTAAATTTAAAACTCCACCTGTTTTTCATACAAGTATTGATCATTTCCTACAGAAACACCAGCAGGATAGCTCTACCTAGCTCACATGGGGTGTCTTAAAAATTCACTCGCCAGCACAGATGCACAAAGTTGGGTCTCAAACATACACCTTAGTAGGTCACTGAAGTATTTTCTTTAGTTTTACATATTATTTTTGAGTGGGAAGCCAAATGCTTGATGTACCAACAGCTGAATTCAGGTTTGGTTGAACTAGTACTTAGAAGGCTGGATGTGTACCCGAAGCTTGAGTGGTCTGTTTTGAGAAAATCAGATTGCAAAAACAGGAGATGCACAATTTCTTAGAGGGATGGGATAAGAAAAAAAGAAGAAAAGAAAATTACAAACACAAAACAAACCTTAACAAGCAACGTAGTTCGGAAATTCCATTTTCATTAGAATGACAGAGCCAATGTGAAAAAACTGATTGATATTCTGAAGGATTTCATATTAATATCTACTAGTTACAAAACAACTCTTAAAGAGTGTTTAAAAAATGCTGCAGGTTTAATGTAATTTTTTAATCAACAAATAAGCATCAGTTATTTATTGTTGATATTTTTCCAATTTAGGAGGAAAAAACCCCAACTACTGTATTATTGAGCTACTGCAGTTCTATATGATCCAGCTCACCAACCACAGTACAAACAGGAATAAGAAAGCCTAATGAAAATGGAAAGTTTGAAAGTTTAGCAATATAAAAATTTTTAATTCAAATTACCCAACAAAATGGTTTAAAATTAGAAAGGAACGTTGGTATTGGTGATTTTTTATTATTATTATTTTCTGAGCATTGAAAGCCTGTTTATTTAAAAAAGGAGACCAAAAAAAGGTAAATTCCTTCAGAGGAACACTCTACCATGTTTGACTGCAGGAACCTAGACAAAATGACAAAATAATTTTCATGTTTTGCCAATCACTGTTACATGTACATTTTCCATTGTGGAATACGATGGTAAGAGGATTTCATATTATCGTTTTATTTATGCAATTCATACCAAATCCAGCCATGAGCTTCATTGTGTTTTTAAGCACTGTAGTCTTATTTAAATGTTTTATCTCAAAAGCATGCTTCTAGGTTGAAAAATACCACATGCGCAGGCAGCCTACATTGTCTCCACAAAAAGGTCTCCTGTGATCTTCACTGAAGCAATGTAAGATCAGAAGAGAGATCTATTTCCTTGTGATTTTGAAAGATAAACTGCCTTCATATAAACCAAAATCCCTACAAACCTATGGCCACTAAACATTTATATTACACTTTTAAATCAATGTTACCCACAGATAAAATCCTTTGAGTTTAGGCATCAAGGCTTCTTTACAACTACACACAGTATGCAACTCCCTCTTACAGGGATACTACAATGCAACTCCTCCAAGGAGAAAACATGCATATTCCTTTACAGTGCGCTTGAGAAATCATTGGGGCATATATCTATGTAATGATGCATAGCAGAAAGTTCCACAGATATATTTTATGAACACATACTAGTTTTGTTTTCTCAGCTCTGACCAACTGATATAATGGGTCTTGACAGGCAAACTAATATAGTCAACTTTAGAGCAGGCTTCCCCTCTATAATTTTTGTCTATTGCAAAAAGAGTTACAGGTATTTCCCTAGTAGCTTTGTTATATTAGTTGAGAACCTAATGCAGCAAAAGATTGACTTCTGCTTCTCTAAAATGCAAGATTTCTAATTTTACAACTGTTATTGAGAACAAACAGAACAAATCTTCTAACAGATAGACCTTACCACTCACTTTTCAACACTGTATTTGTTTTACTGGTTTTGTTTATCCCCCATATCATCTAAATTATTTGCCATTAAAATTCATGTCCTCTCCTGCATTAGGTTACATATCATCTGAGCTGGAAGTAGGCTGCTATGACAATCACAGACTTTTTGAATAGCAATGGCATGTCTTTGGGCAGAAGAAGCCTGTAAAGGAAAGCATGCATCAGTAGCACAGCAGAAGGCCAGCTCACACACTGAATTAATTTGTGATGATATCATGCACAGGCTTGTACAGGCAGTCATGCATCCACCATACACTGCTCACTGCTTCCCAAAGCCCCCGTCAGCCTTATTTAGGAGAGACATCCTAGATGATGATAACATTGTTCGACATTACAAGTTTATGAAATACTTGTTTTCCAAGTACCTCTTTCATGCTTTAAAACTGTAAGTAAATCAGTGCAGAGCTTCCTGACAGACCAGGCAAAGGTGAAGGGGATGAGGAACGTGGCTAAAATCTGTACTCTTCACACACTTTTCAAGTCCTGAGGGCACTTAATAGGCCTTAATGTCCCTGCCCTCCTCCCAGGGGTCCCACTTTGCTGGGGCACAGGTCCCCAGCACTTGCCCTGACACAGTGCCTGTGCCCAGCCCCAGCTCATCTTGATCCTGGCTGGACTTCCTACACTGATTCAGGACCTTGCCGTACAGGGTGGTTCCTGGACTGTCAGTGAATCCCACCTGTCACCAGCCTGGCTGGGGTCCCAGGAGACTTTGTGGCCACTGTCCTGCCTGTGCTGCAGTCACCCTCAGCTGCATCTTCCCTTGGGGCAGCACTGGTATACGCTTTTTCATTGGAACATTTGAGAACACTGTTAATTTTGTTAATAAGAGACTTCATTCTGGAAAAAACCAAAACCACCACTATTTACAGAAATGCATTGCTTTTGCTACAAAGGTGTCACTGATAAAAGATCTGAGTTGAAATTTTTGGTCAAAATTGGCAAAGCATCTCCCACACTATTATAATCCTGAATGAAGCACAAGCAGAATGTGAATTTAAGGTGTGTTTATTTTTGAGAGGTGGCCAAATCACTGATGCTTTATCTGTACATGCATGCCTATGCACTCTCACACACACACTCTTCTGCTGAGGTTTATTTAACTGTGAAGATATACATGAAAAGCCCATTTGATAGCATAGAAAAGTTTGGTATTTTCAGGGTAGATTCAGAGGCTGAGGTAGTTGGATTTTTTGTGGTGGGTTGGGGGGGGTGGATCTGATTCTGATAAGAAAGTGGAAACTTTTCAAAGTTTCACACAAACTTTGTGTGACCAACTTTTTCAAAGTTTCACAAGAGATAATTAGGAAAAAGGTCGTAAATCCAAGGGAGTAGTCATCCCACAAGGAGAAATCACTCCCCAAAACTCCAGTTAACTAATTTCTTCCTAGTCAGTGAACTACCACCAAGTCTGAAGGAAGAATCAGCAGAAGACTTAGTTAAAAAAAAAAAAAAAAAAAAAAAAGGTAAAAAAATACCTTGAAGTCTTGCCATATAAGTATATTTTTTTCGAAATTAAGTCCTTTTCCTTCCCATGTTAAAATTTTGACAACGTGTCAAATTCCAGTCAAGACATTTTTCATTAAAAATGATGGACAAGATCTTTGAGAAATAGTAGCACCTTAAGAGAAATAACCTCTATAGTCACTGATTCATCTTCCATTCCTACTCCTTGCCATAAAATAACTCTATGCATCTGCAAACATTACTTCTTGGAAAAGCAGTATTGTGACAACCTTTCAGCTACATGCAATGGTATAAGAAGGATGAAGGAAGAGCCAGGACAATATCAAGTGGATACCAGCCAAACGAGGTCCCCAGACTGCAGTTTGGGAATTGCCATTTAAGAGAATATCCAAGCTGCATCCTTTGAAATCATAACACTATGGAAAATATTCCAGGATACTCCAAGACTACAAAAGTAACAAGAGGTCTATATGATCTATTTACTCTTTGGACTGATTTACAAAAATAGCTCTTGACAGGAGGCACATTGATAATAAAAAGTGAAGCTTTCCCACTCGTCTTTTAAGCACATCTTTAGATGTTGTCTCTCTCTTCTCCCACCAGTAAGTGATAGATCTAAAGACTAAAAAGGAACTGAAGAAGTGGCAAGATCTAACGCCTGTTGGACTAAATACGTAAATTATGAAATCAAGTCTCAGAACTGAGAGACCTTAAGTCAGAGTACTGGTAAATCATGAAAGTGATGAAAGCAGCATTCACCATTAGAAAGGGTGCTGATTTTATCTGTGACATTTCTAGCCCTCAGAAGTCTACAATATTTTTCATATAAGATCAAAGAAAATGCATTAATATTTGCATATGGTTTGCTGTATATTTTCCCCCTTCTATTAGCAGCTCTCTCACTCCCCAACTTCAAACACTGAATAATACTGAAATTTTTAGTTTAAAGAAAACAAAAACCCCTCCTTCGGATAACTAAAATGCATATTGAAATTAATGGGAATCATTTGATTCCTTCATGTGACAAAATAAAAATCAGACATTTTCTGGAAAAGAAGCATCTTTAATCTCCCAGGTGAAACATGAGAGTTAGAGAACTGTGATTTCCTAATGAAAGCCTTTTTGTTATTCTCATATTTTTCTTCATGCAATTTCTACAGTGTTTGTTTGTATAACTATGAATTGGCTTATGTTGTTTGAATTTCTTATCAAGCATTTTGCTTTTATTGTAATACAATTTTATGATAATTAAAAAGAACTTGTCATATTTAAATACTTTCTGCATGATTGGCATTAAAGCATTCAGTGTGAGGAATTAATGAGTATTGAATTAAATGTGTCAAATGCATCCAATGTTTAAAACCTCAACATAACAAACACAAAGCACAGAAGTTATTTTGTCTGCATAAACGATGTTCAAAAGCTTAGAGCTGTCTCATTATTAGGTGCTTTTTAATACCTGAGGTGGGGTTACTCTTTATAGTATCTTGGCCCCATAATGAATCTACTCCTTTTATTGAAATGATGTTTACAGTTTTCGCTTGGTTCAGGTGGACCAAACCTGACATGTGTCCTGTAACCATTTAAAACTGCAAGTGGCTTTGTGTCACATCAGTTACCTACCTCTACATTACAAAAATGAAGAGGTCTTCCTCAGTTTAAATGTACAACCCAGTTGCATTCGAGTCCTTCGTGAGGCTTCATTAACAGATTATGGCAACCCCACTTCTAGGCCTAGCCTGGTTTTCAGGGAAAAAACCCTCAGAGCCCTATTCAGCAAAACCAAAGGTGTATCTGTCTAACAATCAACCTTCAGCCCAACATCTCAACTCATGTAGAAGTCTTGCAAACACAACACAGAGTTTCACACACATAGAAAAGTTACCATGACTGCTGATACAGTTATATACAAAAACACTACAAAAATACTCAATTTTGGTCCCCATAAGTTATTAATTTCTGAGTTTAACATTAAAAATCCTACCAAAGATGGGTTGCAGGAGTAAAATAAAATTTTATTGATTTAAATCAAACTCTGTGAGAAAAGTCAAGCTTTTTACTTTGTCAGCTACTTTTGGCCTGTCAGAATGATGATTCATAGTATTGAAAGTGATGCCCACTTTGCCTTACTGAAGACCCTCAGCAAGACTATCCACAATATAGTAATTCATATCTGCTTCTGAAAGTTAAACCATCTCAAATGGAAGACAAAATTCTTGTGACAGAAAATCTAGCCACTTCTTTCCCATTTTTATTGCAATATTACACATCATCCTTACTGCAAAAATACTACACCTAGTATTAGGAGTTAATAATTTGCAGCTGTCTTATGGGAAGACTGAGGATCGATCTTTACCAGTTCACAAACAGAAAGTACAGGGTTACATTATGACAACATTTCCTACCTTTTGAATTTCTGCTGAGCCATTAATGACTGCAATGCATTGAGCCTAAGACTATATCAATTGATAAAGGAAATAAAAATTTTCAGGCTAAATCTGGTGATGGAATTTCCATGCAAATAAGAATAAATATACACTAAGTTTTAACCAACTTCAATGACAGATCAGGGAAAGTTCAAGTAAAAGTTTTTCTTTTAAAACTGCATAATTTTTTTATCACACTGCCTTTCCAAAAGTATGGATTATAATTAATGCTTCATGACATTAAGCACACAGGTTAAATCGAAAATCCTATTACATACCTAGGAAAAATTAGCTGTAGAATGACAGAAGATACAGCCTTCAGCTCTTAACAATCTAGGATGGGTTCTTGTTCAACCATTCAGAAAGTACAAATAATATATAATTCTGCTAAACTTCATCCTTCTCACGAATCTCTCGAGGACTGCTCTCAGGAGACTGGTAAGGAAGCAGGGTCATTGGATCCCTTTTTTAATGTTACAGTAGGGACATCTGTAGCCAAATGAAATATCTGTCATGACCGAATGTGAAGAAATATAACGGGGACTAATGAAGTACCATATTTTAATGTTCTCGTTCCAAATTTGTTAAGCACAGCAAAAAGCAGACTGTATTTCCTTTATATACGAATGTATAAAAGCACTGGTATGGTATTGGAATATTTCCTGTGATTTAATCAGTAAGTAATGTTTGTCTTGTAAAGGTTGATAATCTGTAACTCTTTCCAAACTGTACATTTCAGACTAATGAGAAGCGCATCTTTTTGTGGGACAGAATTTGTCAATCTAAATGACTTTGGCAGACAGCTATTCTGTATGCACTGATTTAAGGACACATATATATAAATATAAGAAAGTTATATATAAATATAAGAAAGAAGATTTTACATTTTCAAACCTATTTACAGAAAGCCACACGGGGAAAAAAATAATCTTTCCACCTACATTAGAGCAATTTGGGCAGAGTGAGGATTTAATACATATATTTAGACATGTTATTTAACGAACAGGCAGCATGAAACAAAAGTCCTGAACAAATAACCTTTCAACAATTCAAAGGTCCTTTGAGGCTACCTATTCCTTGCACAGCCATCCAGAACAGGGAGGCTGGGCAGGGATCCTGGCAGATGCTTTCACTACAGAAGGGCTCTTAAATGTGAACGGTGGGTTTCCATGCCCCACGCTGCTGCAAACCATTGTTATGCTGGAAGGTGTTAATGGTTGCCAGCAAGTGTGCCTCTGATCCATGGGAAATCATAGACTTCGCAAGCTGATGTGCATGCTAGCAGCCCTTTGTTCAAGGGAATTAAGATCTTTAATAGAGTAAAACAGCTGAAACAACAGAAAGCCATGTGGGAAGGCCCAGGGGATTGATTGAAAACATCGGGTCGTGTATTGACAGGAGGTATATGTGTTGGTACACGTAGGCAGAAAACCACCAGGAAGCCAGAAAAACAGTTGTAGGCTTGGGCTTGAGAATAGAAATAGACCTCCTTAGGTGTAGGACTGAATGGAAAAATAGGTTTAAAAGTCTGAATTAAGAAAACTGTTCATTATTATTAATTTCTGCTGCATTTAGGAAAAAAGGATAGATTTATCGCAATGACAAGGGACACTCCAAAGAAAAGCCTGATAAAATAAGCAGTTTCTCTTCCCCCAGAAACAAACCACTATAGCCTAGCTAATAGTAGCAAGGAGCTGAAAACAACAGTTTACAGCATTTAGCCCACAATGAAAGGATTAATTTCTCTAAGAGATTGAAGGATGGTTTGATTTCCCATTGCATACTACAGCCACAACTGCTTGCTTCAAAAGCCAGAAAAACTTAATTCTTGATGGCTGTTCTGTGTGATATTCGGCCTGGAGCAGCCTGTTTTCATAGGTACAAGGGCAACAGGGAGGCCCATGAGCTTCCCATATGGTTACAGCACATCAGTCCTATTCACCTGGTAAGCAACTATGCCACAGAGGTGGTACAGGATGGGAGGCTACACCCACTCCACCATTAGTCACATTCCTGGTACCAGCAACTTGGAGTAAATTCTTAAGGACCCTTTGCCGTATATTGCACCAGTGTATATAGACAGTTAATAGTAAAAATTACATGAGAATACATCCTTCTTGATCTCTGGGATGTGTCTCTCACCTCACTTGCTACATAGCCCATTTTCAGCTGTCTGTGGTCTGTTTGCCACCACCAGTGCAGCTGGTGACCAGGCCCAGGTATGGACTTTGACCTGTTCCACCTCTTTGCATTTCAAAACCAAAGGTCAATCTGGGTATGAGGCCCAGTGAATACTGTTTACACAGCACAGACAGTTCAGATAAAAATAGAGTCTCATTTATGTATAGCCTTGGACAACCCAACAGGAGGGAAAAATCCCAAGAAAACCAACCAAGAAAAAAAGAAACAAACAACAAAAAAAAAACAACCACGAACAACCAAACAAAAAACACCCCCAGAAATCTGGGCAGCCAAGTTTATTTGCAACTTCCTGAGGAACCTGGGCATTCACCAGAATCAATATTACAGCAATCGATTTGAATGTGAAATGTGTAGCAAGTACAGCTAGTTCCTCATGCTTCCAACACTCCAACACATGCTTGAGAATGCAGTCACATAATGGTAGAGCCCCACTACAGACTGGTTAAATTCACCAGCCTCTTGCCTCAGATATGTGAATACTATGCACAGAGACAGGCTGTTGCCTGACACCACAACAAGACCACCGTAATCATAGAATGGTTTGGGTTCAAGGGATCTTAAAGATCAAGTGCAACCCCCTGCCATAGAAAGGTACACCTCCCACTAGACCAGGGTGTTCCAAGCCCCATCCAACCTGGCCTTGAACACTGCCAGGGATGGGGCAGCCACAGCTTCTCTGGGCAACCTGTGCCAGTGCCTCACCACCCTCACAGATTAATAATAAATATTATGATACATAATAAAGATAGATGATGAAGATGGATTGTTCCTAAATGAAGTTCTAGAGAGGCAGTGAACAAAGGTGAATTTTTCTATGTATGATTTAACTATTTGCACACAGATTTATTAAAAAAAACTTTCAAAAGGAAGTGAACGTCAACATTTTGAGGTATTCTTATAAATCCATGCTGTCACTTAAAACCAATGGATCCTAAAAAGGAATATATTACTATATTGTTTTAAAGTTGCTTGCCATGAACTTATGTCTCTCTGTACTACTCATATGAAATATTAACAACAGCAGCAACTAACAGTTAAACACTAAACATACACATTTGTGCTGTAGTTGTTCAGACTTGATAAGACCATAATGTCTAATTTAATGACAGATGATGAACTTGATGTTCCAAAACTTTATTTCTCTCTGATTAGATTCACTATGAAGAGGGAGAGGATAAAATAGATGCTGGTAAGCCTTACACTGGATGTATTGTTGATAATACATCCAGTATTGCAATATAGCACAAGAACATATTTATTTTTGTTATTCCTTCTGGTGCTCATTATAAGCACCACACTTTTGGATGAGTTATGGCCAAAGTGTCTACCTATCAATAAAATGTGGATTTACTGAATCTGCAGCAACATGCAACATAAGTGCAGCAATCTCCTATTTACTGACGGCATGTTATGTGACATCATTTTTATTCATCCCTATCGGAAAATTAAAAAAAATTTGATCACTTTTGGAGATTCTGGGCTAAGATTTCCATTTGTAACTATCAATTATTTAAAGAATAGTTTTAAAGGGTTCTTAGAGCTTTTAAAAAAATTATAGTAATTTAAGCAGCAACAGCAGATGATTACAAGCCTTAAGCCTCATATGGAATAAAAACTGTATAAAATAGTCACATTGCCATCTACTGACAGCTCTTTATAAAAAGGCTTACATTTTTCATTAGTTGCCTATGTAGTTAATGCTTTCTCTTGACATGCAGTAATACAAAAAATTAGGGACGTACAATATATGTTGTTCAATACATCCCACTGCAATAATCCTGCTCCTCTTCGAATCCATTCCAATCCATTCAGGCTTTCACAGTTATATATTGCAATTAGATACGTTTATTAATGGCATTATTGCACAGTATTTCAGAGGAGGTAAAACTGTTTTCAAGAAAGTAACTACAGAAGGCTATGTTAATAAATCTGTCCTACATGCACAGTACATAGGGACTTGCTAATAGGATTTCCATAATAACAGCATTTATCTCACTGCACATTTTATAATACCAATCACTGGCAACCACAGTATTGTTATTACATTATGTGAAAAATGGGATTTCATGTTAAGGACACATCGGATAGACTACAACAGCAGTGTCACTGGTGCACCTGTGTATTAAAAAAGCTTTTATCTCATCTTCATACCAGAATACATTTTGGACTGAGCCTTAATGCCTTGGTTATTACAACCGCAACATGGAATTGCAATGTAAAACTGAGCCTAGGCCTCACATCAGATCTACCTTACTGCAACATAGGTTAGTGGATCCTAAAAGTGACCTGTAAATGAAGTGATGCAGAACTCTTTCATTAAAGCAAATATACCAAGCTGGGATTACCCAACCAGCAATATTAATCCTCTGCCCCAAAAGAAGGCCATCCTTAGCTTCTTACTGCTTAATTCCCTGCTAAGAATTTCTGCATGCTCTCTGCTCTATGGCATACAGCGATTTTTACCCACTCTTGCTTCTTAATTGTAATATTCAAGTTTGAAAGAAGAAAACAACAACAAAAAAGAGTAAGCTATCAGGTACTGTATAACGTAGAGTATTTGTGCCCGGCCTTTCACGCTGCCAAATTTGTCCGTCTTAAAAGAATTTCTAAAGCTCTAAATTCTCTTTGGTGCTTCACTTATTATCATTTCTCATATTCATTTGCACATACTCCAGCATTTTACCTTTTGTGAGAAATTATCTTGTCATATAGAAGAGCCCAGAGAAGGCAGTACCCTGCAGAAAAAAGGGCATTATAATGCTGAGAAACTTGACACCAGTGATCTTCAAGTGCTTTCTAAGGGCATGCTCTTTCATCAAACCAAGGCAGCAGAGAAACCTACCTCCATGTAGCAGAGTAGCTCAGGCTCAGGGAGTTAATCCTACTGCCAGCCACTGCTCCATGTGTGCCATCCTTCACTGTTACCTAATCAGTCAACAAAAGCAACATCTTTTTTGATGACAAAGTATCAGCTAAAACAAAGGAGTATCTCACCTATATCCAGGTTAGTTTCAAAGTATAAGGATACCAATAAGCAGACAGAAGTGAACAAATAAGCTAGAGTGTGAATTTACCAAAACATAGATATTGAGGTCTGAAAACTAAGTAAGAGCATCCACAGGAAGATCCAACAGGAAATCTCTTGTACGCTTATGTTCTGTTTCACCATGGGTAAGCTATCCCCAGACCTCAAAGCATCTTGGAATCCTTTCTGCATGTCCTTTCACAGGACTAATATATATTTACAGCACATATCCTAACTTATCCAAGCATTCTATTTTGCCTCCTTTTCTGGAGTTACAAAACTACTTAAATCTTTTTAGAGCTACTGAGCCACAACTAATTATCACTCACTGATACATCTGTAATAACTAGAATAACTAAATGTCAAGATAGAATGATTAGTATGCACACAGTATGAAGAGGAAGGCAGGCCACTGCAAGGTAATACTGTGTTTGGCTGAAATTCATTTTGTTTACAGATAAATAAACCAACTGCCAGGTTTACCATTCTGCAACTTTCCATTTTGTCTTCTCATCCAATGGTTGTTGGCAAAAACATCACCCTGAAATCACCCTGAAATGAAGCTCTTGCAATTCAATGAGAGCAGAATAAACCATGGAAGTCACACTTGTCTCCCCTTGTAAACACTGCGGGTTTCTTTAACAAACTACTATATAAATGGAGCAAATAGTAACATATTGCACAAAATTCACAAATTTTCCCATTGTAAGAATTGAAGACAGCTTTAATGAAAGTTGAATTGAGATAAATTCTTTAAGGAACAAAATAATTTCCCTATATAACAAAGCAAAATAAAAGCTGGAATTTGTTTCCAGAGTAAGATACTTGCTACCATAAAACTCAAGGTCAGCACTGAATCTCACAAGTGTTCCTTAAATGTAACCATCCTCTCAACTTTTCTTCTTAAAGACTGAGGATAAAAATTTTTACTACTTAGGCAACCAAAAAACCCCACTTTCAAGTTTAAATATCAACATATTTTGAGCAAAACCCATATAAACCTAGTGGGAAAACTACAATAATTTATTTCACTAGGATTGTGACTGAGAAACACAGGATAAAATAGGAAAACATAGGACTTGCCTAATATTTCTTCCCTTAGAGAGCTCAGATATGGATAAAATATCAACAGGTATTGGAGGGGGTTTGGTGGAGTTTGTTTGTTTTTTAAACAGTGTATTAGCTCTGGCAGAAATAAAACAGCTCAAGCAGTGAAAAGCTCTTAGCCAAAGACAAACACTACTTGTTGGCTGCACAAATTTCCTAAGCAGGTTCACCCAGAACTTAGCTACTCATCATGCTCAGGCTCTGCTTGCCATACAAGAGGATGATGAGCTGAAATGGCCAAGAAGTATGCAAAGAATGCAAACAATGATTTAATGCAGTTCAGAAGTGAAATTACTTTGTTTGTAATGCAGAGAACGCACAGCAGTGATAAATTATTGCTTTAACATTGTAACAGAATCTGTTGCACACAGCCTGCAGGGCTGAGATCTGGCCTTTGATCTACATCACTCACATTGAAAAGAACAAGGTAATCCAGATACCTTTAGGACTCTCACTTGCACAGATTTAGAGAAGCTATAAAAAATATGCTCAAAGAATCATCGTGCTTATTTTGGGGGGTGGTGGAATTTGTATTTTGTTTTGTTTCAACAAGTAAAAGAATGAAAAAGTCCATTACAGGAAGAACTTAGAAGCTGCTATTATTTATCTTTTCCACTGTTTCTGTTTGCTGCAAATAAATACATAAAAATATACTCACATCCAAAGCATGGCTGAATGAGGGAAGAAAACAGTTAATGAAGGTGTACACCAACTTCTGTGACTGATATGAGAGAACCTTCCTGAGCTATTTAATTTTAGAACAATTTCTGTATACCTAAAATCCCAGCAAATTCCATGGTGTCAGAAGTGTCACTTCTACAGTGCAGAAGGTCATGTCATTCAGCACAGCATCCTAGGAGAGCCTCTGAATTAAGAGTTTGGTCTTTTAGTACCTATAACTCATTAAAAACTAATTTGAAAGTCTCAAGGTTTCAAAGCCACCAACAGCAAAAAGCAGAACTTTGGAGAGTACTTAGGAATGGTACAGCCCCAAGGGGCTTGTGTTCCTGCTTTTGAAGAAATTGCTTGATCATCGCCCATGCTTAAAATTAAAAATATGAAAAAACTTTGCAAAATTAATCCTTAAAGAGTATTTGTCCAAAGATGTTATAAAAATTTTCAAAATAAACTGTTTCATTCTGTGCCTTTATCACCTGAATCTGCATATTCAGAAAAAACAGTCCAAAAGAGAAGCAAATCATTATTTTAAGATGTTCACACACACACACACACACAAAGAAGTCACTCAGCTTTCAGCCTCCTCCATACTACAGGATGAAATGTCTTTGGTGGTGAACTGAAGGCACAAGTGACAGAATGCAGAATGTAACTGTCATCCTCAATGTCTTATAACACCAATGGTCAGTGCAAAATGTCTTTGAGGGCTGCAGTGGGTGACAAGACACTTTAAGAAGAGATCAGAAAATCAAAGGACATAGACTCATTTATACATTGTCATTGAGTAAATGAAACTCTTTGCCTGTAAGGTCAGGATACCTGCATTGTATTAAGGGTTCATTAGCACAGACAACCACTATGTGTTACAGTGTTGCAGGATGATTTTTTTTTTTTAAGAACTAAGAAGAAATAAAGCTCCATAGAAAAGGAGAATGCTGGACTGCCAAAATATCTCAGTACAAACCCTGCTCTGATGTCTTTTTTACAATGGCAAGACTGCACATTGGGTAGCCAAAATAATAAAACAAAATTCTAGTTTTAGAAAACTTTCTAAACAAATTTTCAAGTCCAGCTATTTAATGTACTTTTTTAACATATTGCATATAATACTTCTAAATATTTCAGCACTAACTAGTTAGTGGGGAAATTTGCCTTATTTTTCACTACAGACCTTGATCTAGCAAACACCTAATGTTAAAGCTTGTGCTTAAGTACTTTGAAAGTAGTTCCACACTGAAGTACTTAACTAAATTACTGCAGATGCATTCAGTAAAACATTTTAAACATTTAAACATTTTAAGTATGCAAAGAGATTCCTCAAGCCTGGAGTGAGACTAAATGGCTAAAAAGTTTGCAATACTATTTTTCAGCAGCCTTCTTGTGCACCTGGCCCACTGGGCATGAATTTCCATATTCAGTGAGTGCTCAACACATACATATTGCCTTTTGTTTTAAAAGTACACCACTCATACAAACAAACTCTGCTTGAAACTGCAACCATCTGCAGCAGTTTATATTGTTAGTTATGTGACCCAGTGCTGCAATTCTGCAATCACAAGTTTGACCCAAACCCAAGGAAAGCAACTGCAAGAGGTGGAAGTAAGGTCCCTCTGCAAGCACCATGCTGTTCTGGCTGTACACTCATTGAATGAAAATGTGGTAAAAACCTTTTCACCTCACATTTCACTGCACATAAATGCCAAAAGAATCTACAGCTTATGAGATCTATCATATTTTTATAAACATTTTATGCAAAGTTTAAGGAAAGAGGTGCAATTGCACAACCAAGGATGTTCTCTGAAATAATTTATTGCTCTTGTTGGCTCTAAGACACTGCAGAGCAGATAAGATAATGTTAGCAAAGGGGTAAGAAAGGGAGTTATAAATCACAAAAATCAGTCATTGGTTTACTGCATCAGCTACAGCACCATAGTCATAAAGGGGTAAAAATACAATAAACAGACATAATTCATCATGCTATGTTCACTCTGGTACCCAAGTTGTATTAATCACAATTCATTAAAAATCATGAAAATATATGACATTACAAATACGTCCATTAACAGTGTAGAAAGCATCATGATCATAAACGACTCTTATACAAATGTAAGCTCTAACTTTAGAACATTGAATATCTAACAAATCTAATTATTAGACAAATTGTATTATTAACATTATTTGTTAATATTAATTACTATATTAATTAATATAATTACTGCCCTTTCTTAGCTGCATAGTATACCCAGTGTAAATCTGTAATGTGTAACCCATCTGCCAACACAGAAATTGTGTACCTTACAGCTTGAGTGCTTGGAATCACTGATAGTCCTTATGACAAGTTTTTAATGAAATAATGCTATGCTTGTCAGTGGAACTGAGAAAAAGAATACATTAGACTGACATATATCTAATCATCCTGCAAAACATTGCATTCCAGAACTGGAGGTGGAGAGTCGTAAAAGGCAGACAGCATAATGTGCTTATTTGTGATCTCATCCTGGAACCAGTGAGTTAGTGTTGGCCGGCACCAATTTTCTGCCTAGAGGAATTAAAAATGCTGAGGTCTACATAAGTTCAGTATAAAAATATCAAATGATTGCCCACAAATAAATACCCTAAAAAAGAAAGTGTTTTCTCCCTATTTATTTCTACGAAATTGCAAACAGCTTTGATTTGCGCTGCATTCCCAGCCATGCCAAGGAACATGATGCACAACAAATATGAATCACAGACATGTTTACCCTCTGCCTCTTATGCTTCCAGATGTCTCAGTTTTATCTGCCAAACCACCTCCTTCTCTTTCAAAAACCTACTTCTAAACTTTTCAAAAGTCTGTTGTCCTTCTACATTATGTTTTGTGGTAGAGTAACAACACTGTTTGAAAGGCATGTTTCAGAAGTACTTACAGATTGTTTCCAATTAAAAAGGAAACTATGCTGTTACAAACAGAAAAGCTTTTAAATGTTTAGTAGAAAAAGAACCCAAATGACAACCGTGGCATGTTAAAATTATGGTAGCAATATAATGATTAGTTTTAATTCATAAAAGCCAGAATTGTTCAATAAATATTTCTGCTGCACACTTCAGAGACAAAGCAGTATGTCCCAGGAAGTGATGGAACACTTTCCTGTATTAACTCAGAAAAATGTTAGCCAGCGGCTTTTGAAGTCCAACATTTTCAAAATCAGCAGATCCAGATAACTGAAATGCTTTAAAAGAACAAGCCAAGCATCTTTCTAGCCTGTCAGTGACTTCTGTCACACTGGCAAAGCTTCAGAAGTCTGAAGAGGAAGTAGAGTTGTACCGATATGACAAGATGGGATTTTATAAAATCCCATAGTAATTATCAGAGTAAAACACTGAGAAAAGCAAGAAATTTGCTTCAACAAAGTCAATCCTAGGCACAGTTATAACTCTTACGTACTCAAATCCAAAAATTGGGGTCTTGTGGTTTATATCAGTCAGAAGCAGAAAGTGATGTTCAAATCAGAGTTCTGGCACAAAATACTTGTTTACAAGAGTGTATTAAATTCTGTTTCTTTAAACACAAGAGAAGTGAACCAAGACAATTACCTCTCACGGAACCAGAACTCCTTCATCCTGTTCCAAATATTTGCCCTGGAAGAACACAACTTGCATCTGCTCAGGTTGCATTAAATATTCCTTCTCAATTTTCAAGTTCTCTCCCTGCTTCCTGTATGAGATAATTCAGCCACACAAACATACCCCTTTGTGTATCAATAATCAGCCAAGCTGTCTACAAATAGAACATCAATATTTCTAACTAGCTGCCTTTATTTTGGATTAAAATACTTTTTTGCTGTGTCTCATAGCTACCATGAAATATAGGATGGTAATTAACTCTACCAGTTTCTATCAGATTAACACAATTTATACTGTTATATTCAACTAAAGAGAGACTTTGTTTAATTACTGGGGGTTTTTTGTTAGTTTTTCTTTTTTTTCCCCCTCCTTCTCCCCAGTTGCACTATCTCCATCTTTTTGGAACAGAACTTTTGCTGATCTCCGCCCTCTCCACCCTACGTGACATATAAAAACATCAAGTTGAGCAATAATCTACAAGAGCTTGACTATTTCTATGAATATGAAAATGCTCAAAGATGCAATCAGAGGAAATAACCAATGGAGAAAAATCTTCAAAGGACCCAAGCTACTAACCAGGGAGGAGAAGCTAAAGGTTCTCTCAGAGCCATTAATTTTGGATGATTTGATGCTGTACCACTAAGGACAGGACATGAGAGTCTTGTCTTTTTTTTTTGCCTAAGAACTAGATTTTCTTGTACTAAAGAGTTTATTACTTCCTGTACTCATCACAGAAAAACATCTAGCTTGACCATGCTGAGACATTTGCCTTTCCATCTTATTCTGCTTTCCAAGCAGTTTTGGCAATGCTCCTTTAAACAGACTAATCCTGTCCTTACATCCCGTAAACCTTTTGGAATATTTAGTATCTAAAGTATTCATGAAAATAGGACCAAACATAACCAAATTCATGTATGAGAAGTCCATAAAAGACTAAAAATAAGTATCTTCACTCTCTCAGTCAAGAACAAAGCCCAAGCAAATCCTGAAACCCAGCATTTCTCGAGTTGGTACAGTCTATAGCCTCTTACCAGTAATGGCAAAAAAATCATATACATAGCACATATAATACATATACGTATGAAAGAAAAAATGGAAAGATTGGGTATGAGGACAGTACAATCACACAGACAGAATGCCAGTGTTTCATAGGCCAATGGTTTTCTAATTTTTTTAAACACATTTATTTTAGATCAAGTTAAATCAGGTATTACTCTGATATCTCCTGAGGTATGGCTTGAAGCAAAAAAAAAAAAAAGTACTGCTGTATAGAGTTCACATAAGGATTTCCAAACATAAAAGACAGCACAGGAAAAGAAATACAGGAGAAAAGAGTAAAGGAGAGTTCAAGCAAGGTATCTTTGAGAGAGAATAAGAGACGAAAGTATGCAATTTTGAAACAAATGTTACATTACAAAAAAAGGTTTCTTTTTCCACTAAGTATTTGGCATTTTGACCTTCTAGACTTTAACTTTTCACAACTTGTGTTTGTTTCCCAAATTCTGCTTTTAAAGTAATTTGCTTTTACTGGCTTGGAAAGCATAATGGAAAGAGCAATTCCTGCAACTTTCAAGTTCAGCCACAGCCTCCAAGACACTACAGCTTGGGGTGCCCCCTCTTTTGAGGAGTTTCTTGTGGCTCTAATATTGTAAAACATTTACAGCCTTCCACTACTAAGAGCTGTAAAACTGGCACCCTTCTGAGTGTATCCTCAGCTGTCTAGAGAAGCTTTAGAACTTTCTTTTGAATAAGAAGGATGGTTATCTACAAGCATTTACTGAGAGCCTGAGTTCAAGCATACATTATAAAACTAAGGAAAAAGCAAAATAAAACAAAATTACTAACATCAAAGATTTCAGTTTCCTCCTCCTGACAGTAGCTCCCAGTGAGAAATCACCTTCACTGCCAGGTTAGATCTGGAAAGTGGCAGCAATGGGAGAAGGGATACACATCAAAGCTGATGGTGAGCAGGATGGCTGCATTCTCTTTGAAGTCCTCCTCCTTTCACCTATAAGGGCAACTGAAAAGCAGTACAATATGAGTGGCATCAAGCCCAGGCTGCTAACTTTTGGTGTGAGGAGAGAAAACTCTGTATGGCAAGCACAAATGGGGCTCTGTAATACCAATGCTCTGGACAGCCTGTGCCAGAGCTTAGCTAGCTCCTTTCAGTATACCTTAGGGAAAGGCTGGGACAGTTCCTTTGGCCAAGCCCAAGATTCCTAAGAGACTCCATCACTGTGCTTGCAGGTTACTGGTAACAACCTGGTATTCTATATGAGCATTTACTCCAAAGTTGCTCAATTCAGCAGTTATGACCACCATGAGTCACTATTTGTTTGTTCTTGATTTATATGTTGCACTGAGAACTGAGGGTGACAAGACCCTGTGGGTGGGGAGGGGGAGTCTTTCCTAGGGAGTATAGGAGCAAGTAAGGAGAAAGAGGAGAGAAGCACAGGGCAAGGCAGAAAGTGGGGAAGAGGAAGGTAATCAGCCAGGAGCCTGAAGCATGCAAAGCCTAGTAAACTGCTGGGATGGGATGGGCTGCCAAGGGCTAGTGCCCAGAGAAACCGCTGGACCCAAAAAGCCAGCAGACACTGAAATCGTTAGGATGCAAAGAACCTGCCAGCAAGAAAAGAGAGGAAGGGAGCTCTTTATAAAGTCATTTTACTTCTAGTCTGTTTCACAGCATTTCAAGATTTCTTTGCTTAGAGAGTTAGTCATTCCAGTTTATATTCTAATAAAGCATGGTTTTCAGCTTGAAAGCCTTATTACCTTTCTTGGGATGCTCACCACATAGAAACAGAATAAACAGGTAAAACCCAAAGCTTCAGCTGCCATGGATCCTGTCAGAAACACATTAAGCTTATTTAATTGTTCTTACAACATTTTTATTTACACATAAATGCATAAACAGGTAAGAGCACTGCCTGCCAACTCTTCTCTTCCTAAAAGGTAAAAACATTTTAGAAAAGTAAATTCCTTTATGCATGCATTCAGTAGTCACATTGTAAACATGATGTTTGAACTTTTCTACTGGAACTTAAGAGCTGAGAGAAAAAAAACCCTCAACTAAACCACTGACACACTGAAAAAGAAACTTGTCATAGCAAGGCAATTTTAGATGCCAAAGTGGTACTGGCAAAGGCAAAAATGAGTTGGAGGAAACCAGCAGCTTGTAGGCCATCTTTTGGAATCTACTGAAACGCAAACCATGCTGAGCTTAATGTTTTAATGAACCTGAGTGAAATAGAGCCTGACAGCTTTCTGGGTTTAGTGCAATTTTAAACACACACATTCCTGCACACTCCTTGCCTAAGCAAATGATAGTACAACTACTACAAAAGGAACATCTGAATATCCCTGGACATACACACTCAGTGGGTGTTAAAATATAGATAAGAATTCACAGCACAGCAGAATACAAACATTTTAGATAGCCAAAGCCATCCACACAAATGGTAAAATGCAGAAGCAATGACCACTAGATGACAAGATCTACTTTAGAGCGAGCCCTCAGCTTCTGGCTGTTTACATTCAGGCAAAGAGAAAAAGCATACAGTAATAATTCACAAAGTATTTGGAATAGATAAAGAGTTTATTATATAGATGGTGGGCTTTTCACTTTTTTTTTTCCCCCTATCCCAAGTTATCTTGCTGGTCTTGCATTTATTTTTGAATTTGTTTTCTTTCAGATCATACAGTAGTGTTTTAAAGAGAAATCCAACTCACATGCACATTATTGAACTTCTCAGCTGAAAAAGGAGATATATTCTGAACCCAGAAAACTTCTTGTTGTAAGAATCTGTCAAAAAACATCATGTGTTAAATTAAAAAAAAAGTTCAAAGATGTCAAGGAAACATCCATGAGACTCTGACTGATGTTGCTCTACAAATATGAACTGCTATGAAGGAGCAAGACATGCATGCAGCACAGCTTCCAACCATCATTTGGTTTGAACTTTCAAAGCAAAGTTCAAGAAAGTCACCTGTTTCACTGATGTATTTCCTTCACACAGTTCTAACAGGAGGTGAAGAGCAGTCAACCTGATCTGAAAGGGTGCAGCAAATGATAGCTTCCTTTAGTGAACACTTAACTTATGCAACAGAGAGCAAAAGTCATCGAAGCACATCTTACTGCCATTTGCAGGGAAATCAACAGGTAATGTGAAACTGATCTGAATGCTCAGCTGCACTGGGTTGAGTGCCACTTGTTCACACACTGAACAGATGAAAACAGCCACATTTTTACAAAAGCTGTTGTCAGACTTCTGGCAACATCACCATCTCTACAAGCATTTCTTCCTGAATCAATTGCTCTTATTGACTTAGAGATGAATTATAAGAAGTGGCACATGGCATCAGTGGAGTGCTGTTTAGGTCATGCAAGAACAATCAGTATGTGGCACTGCCACATATTATATAGCAGTTCTAGAAAGACCAACTGATGATGACAAAAAGATAAGAGGCATCAAAATCATAGAACAAAATGTAAACCAATAGTTCTGTAATATTAAATAATCTCTAGTTCAGACTTTTCTTCTTTCTTTAGAGTTTGGAAACTTGGACAGATTCTGGTGTGATGTCAAGTAGACAATAATGCTACATGGAGCAACAGCTCTTCTGTTTCTTCCTAATCACCTGTAACCCTCTCTCCAAAGTCAACTACTCTAAATTATGAGGAGACTTGCAGTGATAATAAACAGATTTATTCTAACTGAATATCAGATCCTAAGTGCTAGAAATGTCTTAAGAGGACTCTGAATGCGCAATGACCAAGATCTTTTCATAGATTTGAGTGAATAGCTAGTGTTAAACATAGTGAGATAGAGTAAAACTGTAGCCTCAGGATTAATATGGGGTTGAGGTTTTTTTTGTTTTGTTTATTTTTGCTAGGGGTTTGTTTTGTTCTTTCATTTTCTTTTCTGATTTCAAGATCCAATTTGGAGTGTTTCTATGCATAATTTTATAGTAACATGACCCAAAAATACATACGCATGCAGAATACGGGGGGGGTTGGGGGGGGGGGAAACGGGGGGGGGGGGGGAAACCCAAAAAAAACCTCTTTACCTCAAAACCAGTTAATTTCCAACAGACAGCTAAAACTAATTCTTACGTCTATCACTTTTTCCTTGTACTCAGTCAATCTGAAGAGAGTTGCTTTCTGAAAATGAGTCAAGTTGTCGCACTTCTCCTTAAAACTTAATTTTGACAATAGGAAGGTTGCTGACACACTGAGAGCAGGCAGCATTGTCTCACTGATCTTGTACTTTCTTGTCTACACACATTTGCTGCCTCAAATACTGTCCTGGGTTCAGCTACAGCAGTCATTTTTTCTCCTTCTTAGTAGCTGGTGCAGTGCTGTGTTTTTGACTTTCAGTCTGGGAACAACGCTGATAACACCGATGTTTTTAGTTGTTGCTCAGTAATGTTTACTCTGACCAAGGACTTTCTCAGTCTCATGCTTTGCCAGAGAGGAGGGGAAGCCAGGAGGAAGCAGAGGCAGGACACCTGACCCAAACTGGCCAAAGGGGTATTCCATACCACAGCACGTCATGCCCAGTATAGAAACTGGGGGGAGTTACCCGGAAGGCCCAGATCGCTGCTCGGGTCGGGCTGGGTATCGGTCGGCGGGTGGTGAGCGGTTGTGTCCTTTTCCCTTGTTATTCCTCTTATCATTATTATTGGTAGCAGTAGTGGTTTGTATTATACCTTAGTTACTGGAGTGCTGTTATCTCAACCCGTGGGAGTTACATTCCTTCGATTCTCCTCCCCATCCCTCCGGGAGCGGGGGGAGGAAGGAAAAGGGGGGGGAGTGAGCGAGCGGCTGCGTGGTTCCAAGTTGCCGGCTGGGCTTAAACCACGACAAACACCTACCTACTGTTAGATACTTTGGCACCAGCTGTCTTCCTTTTCTTGTTTGACATTTAACATCATAATTCCTGACCCAACGTTTCAGACTGCGTTTTTAAGAGAGGCATGAGCCAAGTGAGTGACCACTGGGAAGAAGTGCTGTTCCTACATCCTTTCATCCCTACTTCCCAGTGACATGCTTCCGCTCTTTAATTTGCCATAGATTTGGCAGTCATTAGATTCCTCCATGAGCCAAAACCACCTGATGAGCACAACAGAAAACTAGCTCAGCAAAGAAAACTGCAAGCTGATAATGCTCACAAAAGGACCAGTGTGATACCCGTGCTGGCACAAGAAAGGAACCAGGACGAAGTATCCAGAAACATGAGAAAAGGGAGGACCAAGCAACACCTGAGTTTTGACTACTCAACTGCTTGCAACAATGCACCCTATGTACTGGGGCAACAGAAATAAAAATTAGTGCTTGTTATATTAAAGAGGGGACCAGGGGTGGGCAAAGTAATAAGTAAACTGGTTTAGGGATTAGGTTTTTTTGAAGGAGGAAATTATTTCATTAAATACAGAAAGTCAAGAATTTGATTTTGGGCATGACTATGCAAAAAGCTGTATCATTTCCAACCCTAACTATTCTATGATTCTGTAAGTGGCAAACTGTGACCAAGGGTAGAAATGAAGAGATAATTTATTTTCTGCCATATAAGATGTTCATGTATCTCCCCAGTAGAAAAACTTGCATGGATCACCACACAGCCTAAAATTCACTTCTGCCTTTCTCTTGTATTACCTACCTACAAGCTTTTGAGCTAGTTCTCACATCTATTACTTGCATGCGAAGTTTTAGTCTTCTGAATTATAATTACCTAGAACCTCAACAAACACACCTATAGCCATATAACACAACAGCAGTTTAGTAGTGAGGATGCACAAGCTACAGAGGAAGAGGAAGAGATGGATGCTCTTCTCCCATTCTGCCTCTGCTCAACAGGACCTTTAGCAGCCTGTGACCATCACTGGTGTTTTTCCATTGCTCCAGTTCCCAATTTATGACACCAAACCTGGCAAAACTGATTTTCTTAAGCCTTAGTTAAACACTGTTTTAAATTATTTCCATACTGACATCTGCACATCGACATTTAATGGCTGATTTAATGATCCACTCTACCTACTAAGAATATTTTGGGATTGTTGTCAGATATATATTGACGGACACTTAGATTGCAGCAAAGTATGCAAACCTGAAAAACAGCTTCTTCATATCAGAGTTTCTAGCTGTACAACATTCTCCAAGTCCCTGGTCATTTTATAAAAATATAAACAGGAAATATTTCTCCATTTTAAATTAAGAGCATGATAAACACCATCCTTATTGCAATTACGTTGAAATTTAGACGGGATTTAATATGCTAGTACATTAAACACGGTAACTAATGAAATAAGTAGGAACAAATGTCAGGTTAAACCAGCAATAAAAATAGCTAGAAAGAGTATCTTGGAAACCATCAGTAGGAGAGTAAGTAATACAAATGCATGCTATTATTAACCACTTCTGGTAATGAAACTATCAATAATATTTAGAGACTTTGTTCCAATAATAACACTTCAAAAAACTCAGAAAGCAAAAATTGAACAGGACATCAGTTTTCTAAATTATGATTATTTATCTGAATAAGTGTAATTTTTAACTTTATCCTATTAGTCAGAACAAAAGCGTCCATAAAATGGGTGCTTTTTGTCACCAAAACTAGTACTTTTGTGAATTTGTTGAAAGCCGTCTGTGATTAATTTGGTACATAAACATAGAAGGAAATACAGACAGCTACAGAAATATGAATTGGTATAGACAGCAAACCAGAGATGTGTACTATTAATTTACTAAAACAGTGAAAGCTTTCTGATATATCAGACTCGGGCATTTACCACAGAAGAACATGAAGTCTCTACATATATTAACATAATCAGGTACAAAGCAAACAATCAGTAGAATTTGATATCTACAATTTTTCACACATCCTCACTTCCTAACAGAACAATGCTTTAAAAAGTCCTGGTTTAAAAAAAAGTCTAAAATAAGCATACTCTGGAAAACTAAGATATAAGGAAGAAGTTCTTTACAGTGTATAAGGAAGAAGTTCTTTACAGTGAGGGTGGTGAGGCACTGGAATGGGTTGCCCAAGGAAGCTGTGAATGCACCATCCCTGGCAGTGTTCCAGGCCAGGTGGTGATATGGTTTAGTGCAAGGTGGCCCTGCCTATGGCAGGGGGATTGGAACTAGATGATCTTAATGTCCTTTCCAACCCTAACTATTCTATGGTTCTATGCTTCTAACTAATGTAGCCATAGAAATTGAACTCTTTTATGCAACCTATTTTATCTTCAACATTACAATTTATATAGAGGAGAAGAAAAATATCAGCACAGAAAACTTATTTCATCCTCAATAGCTACTCTTCCAGTCAACAAATTTGGTAATGATTCCATATTTAGGGTAAGAGCTTTTCCAGTGGGAATGATTTCACTATTTTCAGCATTTTACAGAGAGGGGGTTATTATCTTAACATAAGGTAAAGCATCTTTCAGTTCTTACAGCCAACTGTCCTCATCATGGTGACACTTGAACACTGATTTAAAATGTTTGCTTTACATTAATGAAATCAGGAATACAGAGTTTATAATATTCCTTTGAACTCTTGATTAAAATACATACATAAATAGATGTATATTTATATATATGAGAATTTGATTGTTTTGATCTACATTTTTGACGTTTTGATTCCACTTTGCTTTGAAGGTGGTTCAAAAAAGAAATTTCTAGCATATGCCTCAGTACCATTATTTGCATAGGAGATCCTGAACAACTATCAAAAATACATGCCATTCTACTAAAAAGGGAGACAATTGTTTCAGACTGATTCACACTTTCACACAAAATTACAGCAATCATGTATTTTAGAGTCCCTTAGGCTGCACTAAAATTTTTCACATTATAGAATCCATTACACCTGACAATTCATAATTTTTCAAAATTATTTTAAGAGGTCAGCCAAGCAGCCGTGGTGATACAAGAGCAAATAGTTTAAGTCTTCCCAACTATTAATTTAATATTGAGCCATTTTCATGTATCAAACATACAAATCTATGTATCAGTTCAGATTTTCTCTAGTGCCCAACTCGAAATGAAAGATTACTCATATATTTGTGTCTGCTTTTTCAAAAGCCACAGTATTCAATAAGCTGCCTCCTTAAAAATTGCAACCATTCGTTCTGAAAAGTCAGTAAGGAAGCATAGCCTCCAACCACCGCTGTAAGCTTTCAGAAGTGTGATGCACACATTAAATAGATGTCTTATGACAAAATGGACCTTGGTTGCCACTGCCATACACTATGTTTAGTGCTAAAACCAGATTTGATATCTGGTCAGAATGAAGAGATTGTGACCTAGTATTCATGAAAACAATTCTGCTGCCTAAAAAAAAGAGTTTGTGTGTTACTCTCCTTTACCTCTATACATTTATTCTATAAGATGAGAATAAGTATCTAAGAAGGAAAAAAAATCTAAATAGCTTATGGTAGCATGAAAATACAAAACTGAAGTCAGACCACTGAGAATTGGCTGTAAATCCCCTGCAGAACAGGCCCGTTGGAGGGTTGGCATGGGGAAGACTTGATTGCAAAGACAAGCAAGAAAAGAATTTACATGAGAGTCCACTTTACCTCAAGGATTACAGGACTGTGCTACAGGGAAACTCTTTAACACACCGCCTGCCACGTGCTGAGGTACAGCCTTTCCTACGTGCTCCTGAAGCTTACACTCAGAGGGACAACACTGATTAATGAATTACTCTGTTGACAATTTAACTTTTGTAAGACTGCTTTCTTCAGATTTTGCTCAAAGGGTCTGCAAGGAAAAACTCAAATCTTCATTTAATGTTTTATAATAATATATTTACTTGGCACTATTTCTGTCTTTTTTTTTAACATCCCTATTTGCATTCCATTTTTCTCCAACTAAACCAAAATCCCAATTTATACATACATATGTACACCACTTATCTAAGACAGAGGGTCTTCTTTATTCCCCACAAAAAATCATATATGGAAATCTTTTCTATACTACCCAGCATAGTTTAAAAGCAAGAGTGAAGCAAGCCTGTATTCTCATAGAGTGTGCCTGAGCAGTTCTGAGGACAGCAATGTCAGATCCTTTACAGCCACTGAGAACTACAAGGAGGTTATGAATCAGTAACTGTACAGCATCCCTGAGCACAGATTAGTTAAATCTATTTTATTTCAGCCTAACCTACACTATGAAACATGTAATTGGTTATGCCTTCTGCATTATTTCCAATCTAGCTCAGATTTGCATTGTAAACAATCAATTTGCCACTTTAATTGTTTAGCTCTGAGTCAACTTACAGGGCTGAGAGGGCAGACAAAACAGAATAAATGGCTTTGTGTCCAGATTTTATCGCAAAGAGCTAAACTAAATAACTTATGAGCCCAGTCAGTTCTATTGAGTTATGAACTAGCTCTTCCTCCAGAGTAAATTAAAATTCTTATTGCATTCAAAAAGCCTAGCAAACACAGTTTATTACTATTGCAGGGAAATGCAGAAATAATGGAGGTAGAGCTAAGGCAAATATATAACCTGATGCCTCTCCAGTGGATTGTTTGCTAAACCTCATAATTTTATGCACTGGTATTTGAATGTTGTATTTTCTGCCTGTGTATTCAGAAGGCTCAATAGAAAAACACGAGTTGCTGGGACATGGCAAAATGAGAGCTTTGTGATGACAGAAGAAGCTACTGTAAACAAAGAATATGTCCTAAAAGCAATGACAACTTTCTGCTGCATTTTCCTATAAGCAATCTCATCCCAATTCAGGAATAATGGGCATTTTAGTTAGCATTTGGGAAAAGAGCAGAGAGCATAAAGTAATAGAAACTAAGTAAATGGGAAGATTATAGTCTAGATAAAATGGAAGCTGGCATTTATTCTATAGTAGAAATTCATTCTATTAGAAATACAGACTTAACTATAATAGTTTATATGTACAATGAACAGAGGAACACAAACAATTTCAATTATTACCAGAGAGAAAGAAAAAGTCCCTAAATGGCATAAGCACACAGAGAGGAACGTTTGCCATGCACAATACGAAGGTGAACTAAAAAAAAAGGTGACTGCATCATTCTGAAGTTACAGGAAGGCAACAGGCTAAAATTCATCCCCCCAGTGGCAAAATTCTTATTAATTTCAGTAGGTCTAGGATTCTGTACAGGGAAAAAAACAATTGCAATAACTGAAATACTCAGTGATACAGAGATAGAATAAGCATAAATCTTATCCCTTGTCAAGCAAAAAAATCTGACCTTTGAACAAGAAAAAAAAAGTCTATTCCATAAACATTTTCTGCAGTGACTAGATGAACTTACAGCTATCCCATGCATGAATAACAAAATATATTTTAAGTTACTACTTAATAAATGTCAACCCAAGTGAAAACCAGAAGTGCTGATTTGAATCCCCAAAGGGTCAAAACTAATACTAATCTCACAAGTTAAATATTCAACACAGTAAGATTTTGGAAATGACTGGACAGGCTCTTGAGGAAAACATGAGTAGTGTAACTAATGGGACTCTGAAATACAGAAAAATCAAGATGTCAATGCAAACTGAGCAACAGGAAACAATCAGCGCACACTTTTAAAAGATTCTAGCAAGTGGAATAAATTTAAAAAATAATAGATCTTGCATATGGAATAAAACCCAATCAAGCCTCAATAGGAAAGAATATTACAGTAGCCATCTTACAGAAATTGTAGCATTTAAGGAATTGAAAGCTTGCTCAATTAAGGAGAATATGAAAGCCTATACAAAAGGATATGAAAACCTCCCTCCTGGGAGGACCAACCTAAAATGGAACTTAAGAGCACTAAAAAAGGATTTCAGGAGTGCCTTGTAGAGTTTTCAGAGCAAAAAGTTTGAAAATACATCAAAGGAACAAGCCAAAAAGGAATTCAGAGGGACAGTTTGACAACAAAAGCGTACCTGAGATGCCACATGTGTATATAATGCCACAGCAGAGAGGCTTGGTCACTGCTTTGCATTGCTGGTCCTTGCTGAAAATGTTGGAGAGATTCTCACACTCAGCTTATTCTTTGTAGCAGGAAAGGTCAGAGGAGCTACACCAGCTTGGTATAAACAAACAGTATTAAAGCAAATAGATAAATCAGATGTCAGAAAGTCTGGAGGGCCCAACAGCACAAACCTGAAAGCGCTGTAGAGATTCACGCTGAAACGTCATTACTGCTGGCTGAGATGCCCAACGCCACCGGACATTACAGCTAGACACTGTGGCAGAGTACAATGCAACTCTCAACTACAAAAAGGATTCACAAGAAAAACCTGAGACCTACACACCTCTGAATCTGACTTCCATCCTGTCAAGACAGTGAGGTCTATGGCAAACAGAAAGAGCATGTGAATAAGAATAGTCTATCCAGAAAGTGTCAGTGTGCCTTCTGTAAAAGGAAATACTGGCTCACTAATGCGCTGAATATCTTTAAAGGTATCGACAAGCAGGAAGATGAAGATGATCCAGAACACTTAACATATCTTAATTTTAAAAGATGCATGAAAAGGCTTTGCTGGCTTGGACACATCCCACTTCAATGGTGGGATGAGAAAGAGCAACCTTAGCATAGTCCTCATCAAAATAGATGTGAGGAGGTATCTCTTCACCGAGAGAGAATAAGCCACCAATTGTCAAAAATAGTTACACATGAAAGACTTGATTTAAAGCCGAACAGACACACCACACAAAACCACAGACAGGGACTTTTTTTTGTCTGCTGTTGTTCTATACAAATTCTAAGACTCCATGAAACTCATGGGGTTTGACTCACTACAGAGAAGCACGGCATGCTCTCACAAAAGGATTCAGACAGAAATTAAGGTGCCCTGGCAGTCACACGTACCTCGTCACTGCAACAGCACAGATAAGATTTTGACTGTGGCAAGAGTTCAGCACCCCCTAGAACTTGCTCATAGAACTGGTTTGAGAAGGAAATATGTAAATGAAGCCCAAGAAGCCCTTATTACAGATTTTTAATGTCTCTGGTCTTGTTTCTTTCACAGAATCAAAAAGACAATAGAGTATCCCTTCCCCATAACAGGTAGGTAGTTTGGAAAGTAGCCCATGTGTACAATCATCTTGTCTGCTCACTCAGGTAAAATACTGCTGCGCTTTCAATGCCTCAGTAATCTAGGACTGCAAAGCCCACTCTCTACCAATCATTTAGGTCACCCCTATTTGGCTTTGAAATTCTCATGAGCCTACCCATGTTGAGCTGTTTCCTCACTCTTATTAGCTTATACACAAAGTCATGTTAGTCATGCCCATATTAATTATGTCAGTGCTTCCTAAGAGCTGGAGTAAAGGAAGCCTAGATACTCCTTCAAAAATCCCAGATGCAGCATCCCTGGGAAAAATAAATAATTATCTCAGTAATGAAGAATCTCGATTCAATCAGTTTCTATTCAGGCCTTGCTCATAAAATTCCAGTCTTGAGCAGCAAACCAACTTCAGGAAATGCTAAGTAATAAGCAGGGATTACATTCTCTCATAAAACACTTTTCAGTTCTCAGGTGGTCCATTAGTCATTCCTCCCAAGTCAAGATTTCATATTTAACTATTCTGAAAAGATCAAAGCAGAAGTTTCTTCATCATTTTCATCTTGATATCATTTTGCATTCAGACCTGGAATTAAAATGTGTGTGACTTCATTTCCTGTATCCAATTTCCATTTTACATTAATTTTGTTCCTTATAGCCACAATCAGAAGAAGGGATCAAAAATGTGAAAAAGAGCTGTTCTCCAAGCACTACACAGCTCTTACCACCATGTATTGCATTATCAATAAAAGGGGCTAGCAATAACTGTTACTTCTAAAGGAGAATCAAATGAGCTCTGTTTATAGTACAGCCAGCAGTAAGATGACTTTTGGTAACAAATTGCCAATCTGATTGTAACCAGCTGTCTAGCGAAAAACTGGAATCATGCATTGATGTTTTGGAGAGCTTGCTTTTGTAAAACATTGGCTGGGTACAGCACTATTTATATGCAGCCCTTCTATGTACTGCATTCGAGATGAAGTGAAGCTACCATCTTAAAACAGCTGTAAAATCATCTCTGCCATCAAATCATACAACCTGGGTATATTTTAAAATTCATTTTGGTTTTAATTAGGACAGGGAAAACTCAGACTCCAAAATAAGCAGGTATGCCAGTCTACTCATTCTATTCTATTTTGATAGGCTTATACCAGATTCGCAGTGACATAAACATGGATACTTTCTGGGGCTCCCCCATCTGGATGATCATGCAGCCTG
>NW_009913793.1:68265-71991 GCF_000696875.1 Nestor notabilis | reverse complement strand
GTGGGGGGGGGGGGGGGGGGAGTAAAACAGAACAGAAAGGGCACTTACTCACTCGTGCCATTCTCCTTCAGCAGCTCAAGCTGACTGCATGCTGGCAAACTTTCATTTCCCAGGTCTGTAATTGCTTGCCCCAGTTACATCTTTCTCAGAGGCCACCCTCTTCCCAGCAGACACCTAAGCAGAGTTATCAAGTTTGAAAGGCAAGTGAAAGGAACAAAAAGCACCAAGTTTGATTGACTCTTCTGGCACCTCCATCTGAATGCAGATTTTTATCTCTGTTATCTGTGTAAGACTCATAGGTGTGCTGCTTTCTCCCTTCTAGAGCTTCCTCAACCATTCCTCCCACAGAGAGATAACAGGTTTGCTCCATCCCTACGCAGCCCCTGCAGTTGGCAGTCTGATAAAGGATAAGCTATCCTGCAGCAACCCCTCTAGCAAGCTAAAGCAAATGCAGTTAACACCTCCATCTAGCAGGAGACAAAGTAGCTTCTGCATTATCATGAGGGAGATAAACAAACCAGAAACAAGACGTAGAAAACGTGCTTGTCTCTCTCCAACGCTTTCTAGTTCAGGCTTTTCTCTGGTCCCCAGCACAGACCTGTGGAAGCTTGGTTTGTCATGGAGATACTTTTCATCACTTCCTGAATAATTACAATTAAAAACAAATAATAAAAGCTTTTGGACTATTCATAGTAGGATTTTCCAGTTTCAGCAGATTTCTTACATCTGAGGACCAAACCAAGGATATCATTAAAGTTCCAGTCAAGCGCATGAGGTAGGGGCACAAGCCTTGAGACGAACAAACAGTCCTTTGAAACATGGACACAGCCTCTTAACCACAAAATTAAAAATACTTTCTTTCAAATAACATGAATATGTAGACATATGTCAGTGACATTACAGGCTTAAATCGAAATGAAAGGATAAGATAGCCTGAAGAAGCTACATTAGTTTAGTAACTGGTGAGGGTCAAAGGGGTTACAGAAGCGCTACTGGCTTTCCACGCGTATGGCTTGTGTTTGCCAGAGGAAGACAACTCCTGGCAAACCATTCACTTTTAATGAACTTCATTTAAGAAAACAACTGTTCTCAGAAAACGTGGCCAAAAAAATGGGTTGTCTGCTCACATTATTATTTTAGCATTCACAAGTAAGTCTCATGAACTTACGGCTTTGCAGAAAGAAAAGATTTCTTGAGTAAGAAGAGATAGTGACAGCACTCTGCATACGTGGACCAAACACCTTGCTGGAGTCCATAGACTTCATTTTGATCTTTACTTATTGTAAGATGTTCAGGATAATAGGAACACAGTTTTGGAATGCCCGTATCTTTACTTCTCCTTCTTGTCACATATCACCGCCTTTGGCACAACAACTCTTCCCGGCACTAACAGAGGTCTGGAGTTTAAGGGTATTTATTTTTTGCCCTTCACAGAAAAAAAAAATAAAATGAATCTAAAGGATAGTAGAACAAAGACTGACCCAAGGCTAACCAGCCCTGATGGAGGTAAGCTAACGCAAAAGGTCCCACAAGAGGTCACAGTTAAGTACTGACAGTTTTGCATACGTTTTAAAAACACAGACACAAGGCCTAAGTAAAGTATGAGTTTAAAGTATTTCATACATTCCTTACTATAGTAAAAGTATGTATTTTACCAGAAAATTTCCAGATTTGGTAATGTATTGGCTAGTCTTCACTAAAACTGCAGAATCAAAAAAACAGCTGTGTTCCTTCTATTAGGTGTCCTACTGGCAGCAGTGAAAGAAAGATGAAAGCAAACATAATTCACGCACCTTGTCTAAAATAGTATTTCGAGTTCACCAGAACATCTCTGTACAAGGTATAGGTGCCTGGGTGCTGGTAGGGGGCTGCAGGGCAGCTGCACCTCTCCCATGCCAGTCAAGGTGGTTCCATCCAGCTCACCACAGGGCATGGCTGCAGCCATCAGCCACACCAGTGCTGCCTCAGGGAACATGTCCTTAAGAAAGGGAAAAAACACCACACAGGCAGTGAGGAGTGGAGGAAATGTGCGAGTTCCATGCAGAAACCAAGTGAAGCCTGGGTAAAAGGGGAGGAAAGGGCTGTTTTAATTTTGTCATCACTTTTCTCCCTCCAAATCTGTCTTAACTGGTAAAAAATTAATTTTCCCCAAGTGAAGCCTGTTCTGCAGTGATTGACAAATGATCTCCCCATCTCTATCTCAACCCATGAGCTTTACTGTCTTATTTTCTCTCCCTGTTCTGTTGAGGAAGAGGAGTAGGATAGTGGCTGGGCATGCAGCTGGCCAAGGTCAGCCTACCACAGTAACTGCATTTCCACAGTAACTAATCTTTAGGCTTTTCTAAATATCTCTTTCAAATGAGTTGTAGATTAATATGAGAGCTCATTTTAGTCTTCTTAGTTTTCAGGACAAGACAACAAGGAGAAAAGGGTTTGGAAGTCCATGCTATCATTCAACATACCATCTAAGTAGCAAGAAAACCATCTCTCAGCAGAGACATCTTTTTGTTAAAGGTGTATTAAGGATGGTGGTGTTAGTGATGTGCAGTCTGACAGCATTCAAGCTGTCTGACTCTACTCACTCATCACAAATGCTTGACAATTCCACCAATCTTCTGCCCACAACTTTTTTTTATATTCACACTAATAATGTAGACAAAATTGAGCTATTTTAGGCACTTAAGGGACTTCTTCACAGCACTACTATTCAGCATTTACAAAAGGAAATGCTACACTGTTAACAAATAATGATCTTTGTATTTTTGTAACATGGGGAAGTGCTTAAACATTTAAAACTAATAAAATTATACAATATACCAAGAACTGAGGTTCCTGAAGGTTAGTCATTATTTTACAGAAAAATTGTGAGGAAGAGGTGAACTTTCAACTGTGATTTTACAGTCACTGGTTAACACACTAGGTAAGCAATCACAATTTAAGAATGAAAGCTCAAAGAGAAAAAAAATAATTTGAAAGATCACCACTTTCCTGAGCTTTTGGGGGAGCTAAACACACACACAAAACAACTGCGAAATGTCAGATTTTCCTCATACATAAGTGAGGCAAACATGAAAATACAGCTTTTGCAACAGATAAGTTAAAGGCATTTAAATGAGAGAAAGTGAGATTCAGAAGCAGCAGAGCTGCTTTCTCTCCTGTCAGGTCCTTATTTTGTCCTTCTTTCCCCCCACACCACCATCTTGTATAGACTTTGCCATCTCCCTACCTGACCCCAACATGTTTCTAAGGGCCTGATACTAAAAGTTGTACTCTCCCCACTCTTGAATTTTGTAATCTAAGGCTCATGGGAGATTTTACTTGTTAATGGAGACCAACATTAAATAAACTATCACACCTTTCTAACTTTCACCCGTCGGCAGCTCATCCTCAAACTCTATCACCACTTATTTGCCACTAGGAGACAGGCTACTCCTTGAGATTCCTCCACACTGCACTCATTGTCCTACAGACATACCTAAATCAGTAATTCACACTCTGCTAGCAGAGTGGCTGTGATAGTAGGAAACTTACCACAGGATGCAGTACCCGCTGCACAGGGTCAGGCTGTTCAGCTTTATGCACTGGCAAAAACCCTCAAGCTACTTTTTTTTAAGGCAAGCTAAGCGTTTCTGCATGAGCAACAGCCACAGTAGGGACTGCAATGTAGATATACTCCAAAAAACTGTACCTGCAAAGATTTGCCCTCAGAGAAAAAAGGCAATTAAT
>NW_009913793.1:57338-68234 GCF_000696875.1 Nestor notabilis | reverse complement strand
GGATCCCTGAGGATCTGTGCAGAGGTCAGGGAGTTTTCTCCAATGCTGTCCACGGCACAATAACATCACTAAGGAGCAAGCTCTCAACAGCTGCCACAGTTTCAGAGGGGTTCGCATGTCACAGAAACAGAGTTTGTAAAACCAGTCTAAAACTATATTCATTTTAACCACACAGCAGAATTTCTGCAGACTGGGAACGAACAATGTTGTGGAGACCAACTGTTCTACTTCCCTTCTGTGGACACTCATGCTGGTAATGCTCTCAAAAGGAGACAGGCTGGAGATGCGACAGAAGCACTGGACCTTACCAGCAGGCATCCGACCTCCTTTACACTGGGGATTTTCGGTAAGTTCTGCTGGAAGGTGCAAAAGGACAAGGGAAGTTTTACTGACTTACGAGAAAGAAAAAGTCTGCGCATTCAAACACTTCCTCTGGAGGACACAAGCACTGGTCACACCTTAGGGAAGGAAGAAAAAAAAAATTTAAAAAAAACCATACCAAAGGCGATGACTATACAGTGTAAAAAAAACCCCTCTATACTTTGAGTATACAGTTTTACACTCAAAGTAGTGACTGCTCTTTGTGTTGCCGTAGCCAGATACTTCATATACTTGCCACCATATAAAAATAATTCCAAAGCATTTTGTACATTTAAAATGCATATAATAGAACTGGAAAAGATCCTCTCAATGCAGTACAATACACAAGTAATTGTAAAGAAACAATTGTGTGTTTTTCTGCCTCCTGGGTAGTTAACACTGCTTTTAATTTCATCTCTGTCTTTTCATATTATCATCTGCAGAAGCTCATGGCCAGGAGTTTGCCCTGGTAATAGCTGACTGTTCTCTTTGATATCATCACTCCTTGCTCTTCATGGGCAGGCCAATATTCATTGTGATTAGCAAGGGACAGCCCTGTCTATCCAGATTAGTCATGAATAGTTAGCAGTTCACTCCATGCATCATCACTAATTGCTGTAAAAGAAAATGTCTGCATTTCTTTTTTAAACAAAAAAGACCATGATTTTCTCTCTCCAGGGAAGGCAACAATGCTTCTCTGGTATTCAATACAATTGGTGAGAATTTGTTTCTATCAGTAATTCCAAGAAATAATACCTTATTGGTCAGGTTTTTTTATTCTTTGAGATTTAATGTTCCATGAACCTGTACTAAATATTACTTTCTAAAAAAGACACAGAAAGGTATTATTCAGGCAACTCATAGTTATTCCAATCCTTAAGCTGTATAGCCATGCATTCCTAGATGATAATCCTAAGGAAAATGTAGTGACAAGTCCTACCATGTTGTGGATGAGCAAGGCGTGGGTGAGCGTGCGTGCCTAGTCCTACAAAGACATGAAGGTACTATTTCTATTCCCAGTTTAGCACATATTCTTAAAAGCAAGAAAAAAACTCAAACCACCACACGTTTAAACAAGACACAGCTTTATCTTCCCCCATATTTGGACAGTTTCTATGTGAGAAATATGTTTTTTTTCTCAGAAGTTAGATTTATAAAATTATCAATTATTTTTCTTAAGAGATGTTTTTAAAATTAGTTGCATTTGGGGGTTTTCTTTTGCTGATTATTGTTTGGGTATTAACTGATCTGCTATTGAAATGTGTCCATGGTAATCTTCCTGGTTTTGTGGCCTATTTATAAGCAGCAAAATAAAACTGAGCTGATACTAACAGTGTTTACAGATGCTACATTTGATACAGTCATGAAGGCAAGGAAACAAAGTTTCATACTATTTTTTCACACATCTTTCTGCTACTCTTCCTCTGCCACAGCTGCCAAATACCATGACCATGCCAGCTCAAGCCAGAAATTCCAATTTAGACTAAAGCTCTCTTTTGGGGTTCCTTTTGAGATGAAAATAAACTCTGATCACAGTGCTGACGTATCCAATAAATCCTTTCCATCATCAATAGCTCTCTCTACATCAGTAAAGTCCAGAAAAATTACATCTGGAGAGAACAGTATTTTATTTCCATGAAAACAAAGTATATTTATAAACAAAATAATTGAAGGTCAAGAAAGATTTCTACCTTGGATATAAACATCAGTTACTATGTTAGTGGTGAGTTAATAACACACCTTCTGTCAAGACTTTTTTTAGCTTAGGTTTTTGTTGAACATCTGGCAGACACAGCAGAGAAGGGATGCTTCTGAAAATGTCCTCAGTCAATCAATACATGAACACCTCAAGAGAACATCTGAGGAGGATTTGTGTGTCCTATTTGAAGTTTTGACCTGGACCTGTCACCATTTAACATTCACCATAAACCATTTTGATTACAATTGTCAGATTCCACATGGAAGACACAAGCCATGCAAGTAGAATATTTAAGATCTTTATGCTGCTCTTCTGCAAATCTGGTAATGAAATCAATCCACTAGTTAACTAACTGTTAATTCATTGCCGTGCAGCCATTAGTGCGGTGTCACTCTGGCACTTATGTATTAAATTAGTTTCCTTGTATTGTTACCTTGTTCTGCATTTTTCCAGGTGACACATTGTGAACATTATTCCATATTCCAAAGTCTCCACAACAGTATGTATATGTACATTACCATTATCAATAATACACATAGCCTATGACAATAATTTATAAAGCAGCTGGAAAAACTGACCTGAAATTCCAGGTATTGAGGTTTTTACAACTGCTTCCATATCAAAAACATTTTTCCATATTCTCTTTCAAAAATCTTTGTTGTTTACACTACATCTGATGCTTAAAATATGAGCTGTTCTCTAAAAACTGACTAAATTACATACCTTCCTCTGAGATTATATGCCGAACCTTAAACCTGTGCATAGCTAATACTAGGTAAAGGGACATAACAATCCACTTGCACAGGCCAGTTTGAAGAATCAGGGCCTTAGTGAAAGATGCTATCTTTCTAACCGATATCAGTGCTTGTAGCCCCTTAAAAACATATTTTTCCTATAAAATCTCTTTCATCTTTCTGATCTCAGGCATTCCTAAATGACTAAACATGAATTAAAGACATGAGATTTAAAACATACTTTGACTGTCAATCTAAAACATCATCTATTCATCTTCAAAGTCTTAATTAAGAACATATATCTTCAGCTTCCTTCCCCCCACCCCACCCAGTGACTATGGTGTAAGTCCTATTTGAAGACATTTTAATTGTGAACATTCTGATCATCAGCATGATACACTGTAAATTCAGAACTAAGAATATCTGAAAACAAAATTCAGTAAATAGAGGTCTGCAATGTCACTTCTGCATTGTTAACTGTAAGCTCAGGCTGTCCTTACAGCAGAGTGAGCTGGAGTAAATGTGAGACATATGCACACTCCTACTCAACTGTCACCAAACATCAGGGTCAAAAAAAAAAAAAAGAATAACAGGTGTAACCTTCAACTGGTTGTTGACAGTGACACCCTTAACAAGGCTTAGCTCCACCAACAAATGTAGAGATACAGAAGCCCAAACAAAGGTGTAATGCTAACACTTCAGGTGATTTTTACTCCTGTAATTCCTCCATTTATGGATGGAAGCAGCTCAATGAGAACAAGTGGATACTGAGGGCTCAAACAATATTATTTTATCTCTTTATTTCAGCAGAAACTAAGCTGTACCCTATCTGCTGATTAGACAAGTAATCAAATGCCCAATGCACCTGTGCCAAGACTATTCCTATCTCTAAAGCACAATTATTCTTAAGCTATCATTTCAGATGAAGGTCTACATAAAACAAAAAGGTTGTTTCCTTTATGGTCTTTTCACTAGCCAGAGAGCAACTTATGTGGGTTTGAAGCAGCAGTAGAGCTACAGAGATCTCTTGGCTGGGAAGAGCTAAGGGAATGCTCAGTATGAAAAACTTTCCCTTCTTTCCTTGCCATGCCTTTTCTTTCTGCATCCAAGAGGAGAAGGTCATCTCCTTCCTGTTGCCTGCACACAAAACACACATTTATTATGTTCAAGACTTCTGAACAGGGAGTACAACTCTCTGTTTGTCTCACCAGCTGACTCTCATGCTGGGATGAACTGCTCTTTCTGACACCTCTGGAAACCAAAGATGATTTTACTTTTTTTTTCTTCATGTAATAAATTGGCAAAGGGCCATCTGGCATCCAGAGGTCTCATCTGGGATTCAGGTTCCAATTCTTGCACAGTGGGAGAGTTCCAGTAACACTGGTAGGTTAGAGAGAGTCAGAAATCCTTGTAAGTCAATAAATCGCCTGCTCACAGCTTGAAGTAGGAAGGAATACATCCTGTGCAGCAAGTGATTCTTTCTGTCTCTGTTCTCTAAGTCCTGATTTTAGGGCTTCTAGTCATGGCAGACATGCAGATGTAGATGGGGTTCTGGCCTTCAAACTTATTCCAAACTTTCTAGTAAATCAAGAACCATTAGAACATCTCTGATTCAATACTGCCAAGTAATTTAATTCAAATACAGAAGTATAAATGAAGTTACAGCCTACCTACATAACTCTGTTACCTATACCACAGTATGCACCGATACAAGAAAAAAACTGCCAGGGATAAAAAAAAAAATCACTTCCTAATTCTAAAGTTTGCTAAAGCATCCTAGAAATGAAAATAGATTGTGTCCATATGTATTTTAGGACCTTTTCACATAAATTGACTTAAAATTAAATTTAAATAAATAAATAATCTTAACAACTGTCTCTAGTTTCCCTTAGAGACATTTCATGAGTTACCTTCCATGTCAAAGAATTGTTATCTACTCCATTACAAAACCCCAAGGGAGACATGATTCCGTAGTTTTTCACAAGGAAAATTAGACAAGGTCACATATATAGAGGGAACAAGGACTGGAAGGAATGAAATATATGGTTATGAGAGACTAAGTAACTAATATAAGAAACTACTGACTCTAACCTATGCTGTGATTTTTATGGTGTTGGCATATGTCACTTATCTTGCTATAAAAGATGAAATATAAATCTTCTTAAAAATGAAGACAGTCTGAAATGCACTGGGAGTGAGGCACTGTGTAGCAATTTGCACTGCTTGCAATAGTTTTGAATATCTTCCTCCAGGTTAGGCTTTCATAATGCATAGCAAATTCGCATTCACTCAGAAGTGAATGTGTGACTTGAACCAAGTTTGATTTTAGTGAATTCATTTCTGAGACGAATGACCCAATTGAGTATAATGGCTCTACGAAGCTGCCTAGAGTAAAACATATGAGTAAGTAAGTGATTGCATGATTGAGGCCCGAGACATTAAGAAACATACTGCTGCTACCCAGTAATAGCATCATTAATGCCGGCATTTATTGGTTTATTTTTACTTAGAACACGAGAAAATGCATTGCCCTTCTGAGACCATGAGAAATCAATACATTTTCAGCTTTTAATAACATGATCTAAACCAGTTGCTACAGGCTGCAGTGAAATTTGTTGTGGGTATATGACGCCATTCATTCTCTCCACAATATTATTTGGATTTCAACAGGCACAAGACAAGACTTCAGTGAAGCAATAATTAAACCTATGCTGTGCTGCCAAAAAAGAAAATTATGTATATTAAGCAGCCTAGAAAATTCTTTTAACACCTTTGTTTTCATCATAAAGCAAAGAGTCGCCAAACTGTACATACTGTACAATCACCAACTCACAACAGGACCAAACTTCGTATTAACAGAGTGACACTGGCTACACTTAGGCTGTAAAAATGCCACATATCACATAAATGCATGCTGATTCAAATGCTACATATTTATTGAACTGTTGACACCCTATTTGGAGAAGATTCACTGTTACATATTAACATTTTTATATGCCATTTTTCCCTGAATGTAAGTGTACTGCAAATGGAGAATGGCAGGACTTAGGACCTTGATTACAATAGTAAGTTTCAAGCTCCCTGACCATACCAATAAGAATCAGAATTATCTTGGGAAAAAGATTTTATTATGGACTTTCAAATGAAAGAGGCATCACTGGCTCAGTAGAAGGGTCTCTTTTAGAAGCATAATGCCTCCAGGAAGGAGGGTAGAACTCCTTAAAGACAGACAGACAGACAGGGATAAGTAAGGCACTTAACCTTACACTTAATTTTATTTTAAATTCTCCCTATTAATTATTCTCACAAGAGCTGGGCTGGAACTCAAAGAAACATCATAGGTTAATAAGCTCATCATAGGTTAATTAATAGTTAATGGCTTTAAAGTGACAGAGGGCAGACTTAGATTAGATAGTAGCTAAAAATTCTTCCCTGTGAGGGTGGTGAGGCACTGGCACAGGTTGACTAGAGAAGCTGTGGCTGCCCCATCGGCAGAGGTGGACTAGAGAAGCTGGGGCTGCCCCATCTCTGGCAGTGTTCAAGGCCAGATTGGATGGGGCTTGGAGCAACCTGGTCTAGCAGCAGGTGTCCCTGCCCGTGGCAGGGGTTGGAACTAGATGAGCTCTAAGGTCCCTTCTAACCCAAACCATTCCATAATTCTATGAATGCTTGAGAGTATTGTGAAAATTTGCTTTAGGGATATTTAGTTTGAAAAGCTGAAAACTTGTAAATACATCAGTATTAACTGGCTCATCTGACTTAAAAAATTATTTGCAACAGATATAATTCAAATCAAATAGTTTGAAGTGCAATCATTAATTCTCCAAATATGATATAAGCACTTAGTACCCACCTGCTGGCAGAGTTTTATCTTGCTCAAGCTTCTATTTCTGACCTACAGCATAAGCAAACATCTCTTTGGTTACCTCCAGATTGTTTTTCCTTTCAGTTGTACCACATCAAGTCTATAGATGCTTTACTAAATGCACCTAATATTTTATCATCATTTTTAGGACTCTCCTAGTATTTCAAGACTTCAAGGGAATTAAGAAGCTCTTGGGGATCTTGGCTTCTCTGAAATCTCCTGTATTTCTAACATAGAGGATCAATTTTTAATTGTGTCTTATAATTAAGACCTGACACCAAAAAGAATGTAATTGGGCAAGTTTATTTTGGCCACTGTATTGAGTTATGAAGTTCCCAGTGCTGTAATCTTCACTAACCAATAGGAAGTCTGTGGGACTCCACACGGGCAAAGATTGTGCTGTATGAATGTCTTTCGAAAACAAAGCCAGTGTTAGGAAGCACTTGATTCATCCCAAACACAATGAGGTTGCTGGTACACTGCCCAAGCATGTATGTACTACCACTACTTTTTTTCCCAGACAAATTAAGAATACTTCACATCATCAGTTTGCAATTGAACATCACTCAATCAACCAGCTTAGGCAGACATGTTCAGCATGTCAGCATCTGTAAATCCTAAACCATGGTGCCAATAAGTTACATAAAGGGAACTACAGCTAACATAAATAGTGAGCCACAGGTACTGAAATATTTACTAATATAAAACTTAACAGCGATGCTGAACTCAAGAAAACCAAGAAAATATAGCCATCTGATGCTTCTCATTTGCTGGTTAGACAAGGGTTTGTAAAGATACTTACTTTTTTCCACCTGCCTTTACAACTTGACAGTAACAGTGGTTCTACAGTGTGGTACTGAATTAGGAGGCATTTTGTTTGTATTGTTAGAGCCTTAATTGAAACAGTCAGAGAGAAATGTTTTATTACAGAGAGAGAAAGGTCTTTTTTAATAAGGCTCTAAGGAGACTCAGTTTTAATGATGCTTAACACAATGTTTGAAACCACACAGGACATCTACATGCTATTTCTTGTTAAATGTTGGTTATTTAACAGCAGGCTGGCACCAGATTGCCTGCTGCGGATAGTTAGGGCTGGCTTGTACAAGCTCTGACAGTCTCAACATTGATGAAAGACAGCGTCAGTTTTAATTCTTACCGTATTTCACTTCTTGACACTTTCTTTCTCAGACTACTATTTATAACAGATGTTTTTCATGTGGCAGTAAGTGTATACACAAATATAATCAACTGCTAAGCTATATGCCTGACATCACTTGGAACACTAAGTAGGAGACCAGGATTATAAAAAGTAGGTACATCTGTTCCTCAGCAGTGTTTAACACTTAGCACTTTTGATATGCATATGAAAATACAGATAGAAGGCTCTAGCCATTAAAACTTAAACATTACGAGCCAGCAGTTGAAAAGAGCAAGCACAACACAAAGTTGAGCAGTATATTAGTAAGTTAGTTTATATTTGTACAGATGTTAGGAATAATAAACATTGGTTAGGCATGCCTTTGGAAAAAAACCTATTGAAGTATGACTTTTCAATTAGGCCACAGTCCAGTTACATTTCAAATCAGTTGACAACCTTTATTTTTCAAGATTTTTTTTTCCCCTCCCTTCTCCCACTTGGGGAATTTTCACATTTTTACTTAGGATAGTGCAGGGGGTAGAAGAGTTTGGGGTTTGCTTTCTTTTTCTTTTCCTTAAAAAAAGGACACTGCAAATGCTGTCTCAGAAGAAGAAAAGACAAAAATCTGCAGAAGATTAAAATAGAAACAAAATGACATGTAATCCATTACAAAGCTACAGAGCATTAAAAACTTGAATCCTTTCCCTTTGCAGGCAGAGCTGTGGCAAGCAAATTTTAAAGCAAACTGGTTTTAAAAATCAGAACTCTCTTGTTGCCAAAATACACTTTTTTGTCTAGGATGTGACAGCTTGTATTTACACAGGGAACTTGTGACACAGAAAGAAAAGGTGAGAGTTCAAAGAATAATTGCATGTCACAGACTGAAAAGCTGAACTATAGATACTCATAAAAGCAACACTGACAAAATGCACATGGGGCATTTCTACCTGGTCTTGAACAGAAAGAAATAACCAGGGTTTTGCATTAGTTCTGATTTTTCCCCATAGCCCATTTCTAAAAGGCAGGTATACCCTAAAGGAAATGGAAAAGAAACAAATCGAAAGTGTTGATAAGGTGACTCAATCAATCATGGAACATATTAGTAGTGGTAAACAGGATTGTCTAACCAGAACATTAACCTTCAAGAAGGAGGTAGAAGTAATGAAATAATCTAAACCCCCTAAACACATCAGTTGGTATGCAAATCTAATAACCAGTTACTTCATTATTGATGCTGACATTTCTTTCGTTGCTCCAAGAGGGGAATTTGCATTTTGTCATAGAAGAACTGTCTACAGGCAGTATATAAAATGAAGTAAACCATCTAAAATATCCTAGCAATTGTCAAAGACTTACATAATGAGCTAAACAGCATAGAGCAATGAAAGTAAACATCTCATTCACACAACCAAGGTCATAGAAAGTACATTTTGCCATGGTTTCTAGTGAATAGGGAAAAAAAGTTCAATAACACATTGAAAACAAAGAAATTCTTTCCAGGTGACTAGAATCCCCCACCCCAAAGAAAACCAACCAAAACAAACAAACAAACAAACAAAAAACAGTCCACACAACAAAAAACCCCAAACAGAAACAAAAACACAACACTAGAGAGGGAAAACAGCAGCCAAACTTCTGAAGTATTTGAAGTCTGGAATATTTGTAATTCTATGTGAGGAAGACAAAAAAAGTCATCTCCATCTAGAAGCCCACTAGACCACATAGCATAGTACTAAGCAAAAGCAGTGTTTTGAGGGACTCGGTACTTGTAAATACCCAAGTATTGAGAAGCGAAAGACCATGGTTGTCTGGATGGGTCATCTGTTTGTAGGTATACACCCAAATGGAATGAGTTATTTATGGAAAAGCCAACTGAAAATCTGATTTGAAGTACATTAAGTACCTGAAAACAAACAAAATAGAGAGCAACAGAATTATGATGAGGATAAAACTTTGCATTTGCACCTTCTAGGTGTTAAGTCAAACATTTAAATTTCCAGTCAACAACTCCACACACAAGACCTATCCTTTTCAAGCATCACTGTATTCATAATTGCTTAAATACATACACAGATCAAAGATAGGAACACCCATGGTCCATTAGTCCATGCTTTCAAAATACCTGTCTTTTCTAGCCTTCAAATCTTTTGATGCTTGGAGTAGTTACATTTTAAATTATCCCAGCAATAATTCTCTCTAGTTTCTCTTGACTTAGCTTTCTTCTCCTTTTATAACCATTCACCTTTCTTCTTTCTGCAAGTTCTTTTTCTATAGTTAATTTAACCTTTTTATTTTCATTTTGTTGCTCTGAACTACATTTTAAATTTCTTCTGTATTCAAGCATTTGAGATGGTTATCATATCTCTTCAGTTACTATTTCCCTGACTTACATCTCCTTTTCTGGCTGTTATCCCTCACTGCCTCCAAAACCAAATACATAATCTTCCTTTGAATTTTGCCTGCATGAAAAGGGCACAATCAGGCCATTTAATCTTTTCCCACTAATTGGTCCTTTCGATCTCCAGTCTCCTTGGTAGGTTTTTATTTCCTTGAATTCCTTTCAGCATATTCACATTTTTGTTGTACCAGCTCCAACAGTGCTAGCATACATACGCTAATGCATGAGTGTTTACATATTGAAAAACATACATGCAAATGTTGAGTACAAAATAGAATTAATTTAGAACAGATTTTAGACAAAATCATATGCCAGTGCAAATCCTTTGGAGAACACCCAAATGTCCTGCAATTAAACTTTACCCTAGAAAACAGCTGGAAGTATGTGGCAATATATACTTATCTCGATGAACAGAGGCAGTGGAAGAACAATGCCTGTTTATAGCTCATGAAGATCTAATCAGAATGTTTCCAAAATTTTATAATTATCAGACACACATACACTTCATGAGTTTAAGATGCTGGTTGAGATGTAATCAAGATATAATAGATATCTCAGATATAATAGAACGCACAGTAATTAGATTTGGAATTTAGCAATTAATCTGCACACTGCAAGATGTACTACATGCACTGGGTTTGAAGTGGGCTGAAGGTCTTGGATTTGAAGGGTTAAAACAGCTTACATTATCAGGTAGGGAAA
>NW_009913793.1:17809-57296 GCF_000696875.1 Nestor notabilis | reverse complement strand
CTGAACCTAGTACAAGATATATTCGGACAAAAATGTAGCTGATTGATAAGCATTAAGTCTGTTCAGAGAGGACAGTTAGTGGCATCTTTGTAATCTTTTACTTCAGTGTTTTCAGTTTGGACATACCAAAAAAATATTCCAACTTGGTGTTTGCCGGGTTAAATCTGGAGCCTAAAACAACCTCTTCTCATCATGGACAGCCCGCATTTCTGCATGTGTGGTTCAAGCCCAGCCGGCAACTTGAAACCACGCAGCCGCTTGCGCACTCCCCCCCCACCACCCTTTCCTTTCTTTGACCTTTTCATCCTGAAAAATTAATTCTGCTAGCCATAAACAACTTTTTTACGATATATATGCTCCACCTCAACCTTGTGGTGCCTCCAGGTAATTCTCCATGTTGATTTGTTCTAGTCTGACATCTCTGTGTGCTGGGATTTAGGTTAACCTTTTATGCTTCCATAACAGATGCTTCATACACTCCAGTCAGGGATTTTGTTAATTGCTTCTCCAATGGTGAGGACATCTCAGCTGCAAGGGATTAGGAAAGAATCAGGAAATCAACAACAGGTAAATTAGAAGTGGATCAGACACTTCCCCATTGGAAAGAAATGTAAATGTTAAAAGCTAAGTTTGATCCTCATGTTCATGCATGCTTTCAAAATAGGATTTGTCAATTGCAGATGCAAAGCAGCTCCAATTTGACATTAGTCACTTTGTCTAGTTTATATTCTGAAACATTAAAGCTGCATAAATGACCTGCCAAGTATTGATGTAAGCTTATTGACAAAACAGAATGCTTCACAGTAAGGGCATCATCTCACAGGGCTCCACACTGACTTCGTAATTACTGTTTCAGCCTCTGCATATCAGATCTCTAGTATACTGTGCATGATTCACCAAAAATAAAAAAGGAAGAATTAGCTGATGTAAGTAGGATTAAATTATCTGAAACCAATAATCTTCGAGAACTCACATAACCAGAATTATTCTAAAATGATCAGTTACACATCTTTCACTAAGATATAGAAACAACGGGGAAATTGAACAATTTCTTTAAAAAAAAAAAAATGTATTAAATCCTTATCCAGTAGTGATCCCTACCACATCCTCTACAAAACTAGAGCAATAAAACAATGCAACCTAAAAAAAAGAAGCATAACAGCTTAGATTTCTTTTCAGTATTCTGTGTAAAATGAGTACACTTGTACTGTGCAAAACATACACACTTGAAGCCAGGAGAAGATCTGAATTCATAGCCAAAGGTTAGAATTTGGATTGGGCAAGGAAGCAGAACTGTTAGTTATTTTATAGGGAGCGGGAGGGGAGAGAAACAAGTAGCCTAAATGGATATTGGCTCCAACTAGACGTGCATACCTCAAGTCCATAAACTACATCTGTATCTTGTTTCTTCTTCTTCTGACTTTCACTGTCATCTTGTACATTCATTCTACATTTCCATTTGCCTTCCACTGTCTACTCAGTCTACTCTTGCTTAGCAGTTTGCATATTTATTTGGAATATTTTCATTATACTATTCCTTGATTATAAAATCAAGCAAAAAAACCAAAAAACAAAATAAACTCTTTTTAATCTTATGTGAAATGTAAACTAGTTTATTCAATCTTCTGGGAGTGGATATTATGCTTCCCTCTTCTACCAGAGAAAACAGCTGTAACACGTTTGCCTGGTTCTAGTGGCTCATTGGCCCACCCAGCACAATCTCGAACTACTATATAAATCTCTCTCAGACATAGAGGTTAGATTAGGCAGCAAAAGTTAACACCACAAAGGTTTCATTACAGCTCCTAGTATAGCAATGACTACCTTAAAAATGGACTCTTAAGACTGACTTAACAATTAAGAAATTGTGCCACAAGGAATCACTCCTTTAGATAATGGAAGGCAGAATCTGGCTCATAAATGTGCATACTTCAGTAATCCATCATTTCAGTATCAATGGTATTATTTATTGAATAATGTAATCTTTGTTCAGTTGCTCTATTTCAGAAAGTTTTTATTCAGAATTCCTTCAGGTTTTTATCCCTATTAATATTCATCTACAAGAATGATGTCTTTAAATACCAATAATTGTCCCACTTCATCCATAATTTATGAACCTCCTCTCAACACAAAATCCATAGGTATCACTTTTTGCACCTTGACTCCAAAAATTAAAGCCAGACAAAGCTGTAGTGAACAGCATAGGAATAACTGTCATTTTCTGCAATCTCAAAGAAATCTGTAGTATAGATGAAGTTCATATTTATTCTACATTTGAGACAAAATCCTATTAAAGGCACCCTGTGGCTTCAAATCCATTTTATTTACTTTATTTACATTTTAACAATGTTTGACAAGGTAAACCTCTTAAGAAATATCGGATCATTTGTGAGAAAGGATGCTGAATCTTAATGAAGCAAGTATTCTGAGCCATCACAAAAGGGTTCCCTTAAAGAGAAATTTTCCTCAAATTACAGCTGTCAATCAAAAATATTACTTTGCTCTTTGTAATGTGGAGACTAGGTTTCATAGGGAAGAGTTACATAGAAAAATAAAAAAAGCTTTAGTCAAATAAGGATAAACAAGAGACTGGATAATCAGAAATATTTCAGAGAAAAGACAGAAGTCAGGTCTATAAACTAGGTTAAGAAATTTTCAGAAACATTTCCTAACACGCACTCAAGTTACTTACAAGTTAGAGGATATCATTCCTATTGCTGTCTTCCAAATTTATCCAGTAAATTTAGTGTTATATAATGGGGAAGACTGCTCATGAAATGTTAACAGTAATTTTGAAAGACAAGAAATCTTTAGGAGCCTTCACAATCCTGTACGACAGTGTTCAGTATGGGATTTCACATATACAAGCACATGTGTAAAATACTAGCACACAAAATAAATGAAAATATTTACCCCTGCATGAACTTCTGTGTTTATAAACGCAGACAGTCATAGAGAAGTGGACTCTGTACAGGTTCTTAGTGTATTTCCCCAAAAAGACACATTAGCTTATGACACCCAAAAAAGTCAGCCTATACTTCGCAGCCCAAGAACCACTATTGCCATATTTACACAGCACCAAAAGTCAGCCCATAACGCCCTGCCTCCTAGTGCCATGCTAATGAACACAGAGATCCCAGCTCAAGGTGGCCCATAACTACCTCAAGCAAAGTTTTCTCACCTGCAAACCTCAGTGCAGAACTGGGGGATCTCCTGGCCAGGACACAGGCAGAGAAGGAGAACGATGAGCCATAAAGAGGCATCTATACTATGGACTAGTATAAGACATGCACAAGTGCAAGAAGAGTTTAAGAGTCTTACAAATGCAATATTATATGCCCACAAAGTTAACCATTTAAAAACTATTAGTATTTGTACCCATGCAACACACAATTAATTTCTTTTGACAACTGCATAAAGAACAATAACTCAATATAAAGCTGTTACTTTCACCAACCTCCATTTCATTACCATTTTTACAGTAATTACTACATGAGCAGCAGGTACTCATGTTTTTATATAACTGTCATTCTAATATGAAATCATGATGATTAGTTTAAGTCCTGCATTACAGGTTTACAGGCTGGGTTCCACTTTTAGCAGGAAAGCTTAACTCGGAAATCAGTATACAAATTCAGAATTCACACAGGTTTTAAATAAGTCTAGTCAATGAAATTAACTCTCTTAGCAACATAAAGGCAGTTTGACTATCAGAAGGGTAAAAATCCAGGCAAAACAGATATCATGCTATTATAATCAGTCTTCTAAACTTTTGATGTTCCAGTGACACACTAAGTTGGTTCAGCCTGCTGACCATGTTTTACAAATACCTACATGGATAAAGATATTACACATACATAGAGAGCACCTACTTTCCAATGTAAAAGGTGTTTCATATATGAAATCTCAGTGCAGAACAACTTGTTAACCATGAACAAAGCACTGACCAAAAGGATACCATTCCATAATCCTGGTGCTATGAATTATGTTTTTGATGGTATATGGGACTGGTATATCACTAGGCTTGGCTAAGGTAAAAGGTAGATTTTACATTTTAAATCTAGGCTTTAATTTCCAACAAGGAGTGGCTGAATAATGTAGCCACAGATTCTTTGCTTATTATATCCATCACTTTAAATGATACTTCCTTGATAGATCAAGCATCTGTGGAATTACTTTCATCACTAAAATGGTGCGGTTTCTCTGCTGGTGATTTTAGGCTATCAAATGTAAGTAACATTTTGCTACTCTCAGGGTCTCCCCAAAGGCAATGCATAATGACTTCTGGTTGAAAAAGATTAAATGTAACATTTTTCAATCTCTCTCACAATAATTCTTCTTCAGTTTCAGAGATGTAGCAATCAACCTGACCAAGCTGTCAAAAAAGGCATACTCTGCACCTCATGCTGAATATGGACAGACAATAACCTGGAAGGCTATCCATGCCGACACACACATGCACAGAAAACCAAATTGTTCCAAGAAAGCTCGCCTGAAGTCAATTTGCATGATGTGCAGTGATACCACATCCTATGAAATTATTAGGATTGACCTCATGAGTGTCTTTAAAAAGAAAGAGCAACAAAACCCACACTTTTAGGGAAAAGCAAGTACATTCTCGCACAAGTTACCTAACCTGAACTTGCCCCAGATCCCACTATCTAATGTGTGAATAATGCTTGCAATTGTTATGAGGTTAAAATCCAATTATAGTTAAGCAGTGTTCAGACAGTAAATAAAGACAAAAAACCCAAATGCATAACCAGCTGAAATACAACTGGCTGAGATGCAGGCATTATACTGGTCTTTCCTGCTGTTCATCCATTTACAGTCTCTTAAGCACACATTACCAGCACACACAAAATTATGCTATTTTTGCTGTATGTATTTTGATAGGGCCATAGTCAATTATTATTTTTGCAGCCAGCAGTGAAGTATACAAAAACAAGTGAGAACTGGATCAGCTTAAGTGACCCAAGTGCAGAGTGATGAATGCCAGTGCTCCAGTATCTCTTCATCTAACTTTGTCACTAATTTGAATAGATGCTATGCAGATTCTAGAGTGAATGAAAATACATATTTGTAGAGGTGCAGATCTATTGTTTCCTCCTCCTGTTTTGAATTTTCTTTTCCCCATCCTTTATACCTCTTACTAGGAATGCTATTCTTCCGCCGCACATTTTCCTTTTTTTCTGTAATTTTTTACAGTTTAATTGCATACTATCAGAGACAAAGCCAGCCCCAGAGAGTTCAACTTGATTTCTCTTCCCTCCCCCCACCTTTAAATACATCCAACACCATCTACAAGACATGTTCAACACCCAGTAGCATGAGTGTCATTCTTACACAGGGTCTGTGTGGCTCTGTACTACACAAGAGTATGCTCTAGAAGAATCTTGTGTCCACCAAGACTGAACTGAGGTCTCCAAGTCACACATTCTATAGCAGAACCATCTTCTTAATCACCCCAAAAAACTGGGCCACTTGCTATTGTTCCCTTGGATAATGCTTCTCCAACCTCCCTAAAACACTCTGACTCTGAGACATGGCACATCTTCACAGGAGTTTCATAGGCAAAAGAAAACCTAGTTTTAATCCAAAGACTGCTATTTTACAGTGATGAAGCTGCTGTGACACAAGGCTCAATACCAGTTTGACAGGTCTGTAGCAGCAGTTAAGGGCAAACTTGCTCTGCTTGCACTAGTATCAATATGATGTGAGTATGTCTAAATGTGCCTACAACTCTTGTTGCCATATCTGAGCAAGTTTAATTATCGCTGTTATGGACAAAATTCAGTTTCAACATGATCTATTCGAACTAGAAAGTATATAATCTACAGCTGAGGGTCTCACTACCTCAGTTGCGCTCCTTGCTGCACTGGCCAGGCAGTGGCAATCGAATCTACAAAGACTTCAGTTGCATCTCCGCATTGCAGCCAGGCTTTACCGTTTGCTTCCTTGACTATCACAGCACTAACCTCCCATCAGCTGCCATCATGATGTGCTGCAATTTGGGAACAAACAGCAAAGGTCATGCTGCTGGGACTTCTTACTGCTTCTGTGTCTGAGCACAACACTCATCACAGAAGTCAAATTCTCAGTAAAAAGACTACTTGAAGTTCAGCCTTGCCCCACTGCTTTAACCTGACCTAATACTAGCCAGATGCTGAAGTAGGCCTGCCTGCAGTATATAAAATCATCAGAAAAAAACAAGAGGACAAAGCAAATTGTATTGTGGCTGTTTTGCTTTATGCATCCAGTTGCATTACAAAGACAGAGGGACACGCATTAACAACGAAAAGAACTGCTGAAAAGACTGCTTTTCTCTACAATTGTAGAGTAAACCTTATTAAAGTTAGTACAAAGTGCTACCTCCAGAACTGCTGTTTCCACTCATCTTCACAGTTTAGAATATACTTAAGTTTCCTTCTGCTCTACTAAATTGATTTTTGTCCAGCATGAGGGGATGTGTTCTGCTTCCAACTGTAGATTTAAAGAAATACTACACATAACCTTACATTGAGTAAAAATCAATTTTCTAACTGTAGGTGATGAAACTATTTCTCACCCCTGCTGAGCAGTCATATCTCTCTAAAAATCATCATCTGAATCATTTCACCAAGATCAAAAATAAAAGGTGATCTCTTCAAATACATTATTTTACACATTACTCAGGTGTTCCTTTCCAAAGGTTATCTGTAGTTTTTCTCTACAATATTTAATATTAAGCTTTCTCCTCCTCCCTCTTACATGCTCAGCTGCTACCAAGAGACATTGGTCTTGATAAAACCCCAAAACACATTACATCTGAAAAATGCGAAGCAGTTGTCTCTCCCTTTCTCCTGGTGATAAAGGGCATTCTAGAAGAAGAGCTGCATTAACAGCTCAGATCTGAATCTGAGCACAATAGAAAGCCAGCTGCTAAGATTTGGCTGTAGACCGTTGCAAAATTATCTTATTTGCAAAGCTCACTGTGTGGCAAGGCAGATAAATGATAACACTATGAACCAGTAAACGGCAGAAAGCTTTATTCTATATGTATCTGAATCCGACTAAAATTTGATACTGAATATGCAGCTTTGAACGTATATTCACAAACATTCACTACAAGCAGTCCTGCACACGCAGCATTTTGATATGGGGAAAGCAGTACTACGCCATCTCTGCATAATGGTACAGAAACAAGTATTTTAACATTTGAGGGGAATAAAATGTTCACAAAAAAAAAGGCTGACAAAAAGAGGGCTCATTTCTGGCAAAGGATGGGTTTCCAGCCAAATGAGAAAACTTCTGCCTGTCAGTCAATCAATCAGCACGTTGTTTATTTTAAGCTGATGACAATATGGCTTTGGAGAAGAGGAAACTAGTCAGCTACATAGAATATAAAATTAATTTTCCTTAAGAGAAAAAATAAAAACCTTCAACAAATAAGCACAAGACTTAACCCTTTCTATCAAGTTCAGAATGGGAAAACTATTAGGAAACATTATCTGATGTGAATTTGGTCAGTATCATGAAACATAAGTGAACAAGCCAGCTGAGAAGCGGGCATTATGTATCACATGTCTGAGATGGAGGAGTTTATTATCACGGTTTCTTTTGTTAATTGACTAATTAACAGAGCTGTGCAAATAAGAAAAATGAAGAACAGAAAAATTTACTGCATAGGCAGCCTCAGCCAGAATTTAAAGATTTTAATGCTTTAGGTTAGCTGCTGAGATGCATATTGAGCACTTAAACCATAGCAGCTTCATTTTAAAGTCAGTGTCCTGATTTTGCTTGGGATAGAGTTAAATTTCTTCCTAGTAGCTGGCATACTGCTGTGTTTTGGCTTTAATCTGAGAACAATGCTGATAATACACACCTTTAAGTTATTGCTTACTCTGATCAAGGACTTTTCAGTCTCTCATGCTCTGCCAGTGAGGAGGGGCACAAGAAGCTGGAAGGGAGCAGAGACAGGACACCTAAGCCTAACTAGCCAAAGGGGTATTCCATAACACAGCATGTGATGCCCAGCATATAAACTGGAGGGAGTTGGCCAGAAGTTGCCAGTCACTGCTCAGGGACAGGCTGGGTACTGGTCAGCAGGTGGTAAGCAATTGTATTGTATGTCACTTGTCCTTCTTGGGATTTACTCCTGTCTCTCTTTTTGTGACCTCCCCTTTCAGTAGAATAATAACAACCATTACTATTATATTTTATTTCAACTACTAAAACGTTCTTATCTCATCCCATAGATTTCACTCACAGAGGAGTGAGCGATCAGCTACACTGTACTTATTTGCCACCTAGGGTTAAACCACAAGTTAAACCACAAGTTAAACAGTCAAATAAGCACCCACAAAACGTACAGCAGCTGCAGAAGGTGCAAGTTCAGTGCCCTGAAAACAAAGCAATTTTGATTTAAATTCCTAATTTTGGGTCTGATGTCAAGCATCCATGTTTGACAAAGTCGATCCTCATTCATCTCTCAGCGAAAAGTTATGGGCCACCTCTGCATCCCATAAAAGCCAGTTAATTATGTCTGTCCTCTGCCGTCTGCAGGGGAGAGGCTATGCACCATAAAGATAATTTAGGAGCAGGGAACTGCTCCCCAGACATACTTCCAGCGTCTTGCAGGAAGAGACAGTCACTCAAACTTGAAGATGGATGAGGGAGAGAAGTTGGAGTCTTTCCTCCTCTTCCTCTAAGAGCAGGCTCTTGTCCCACCTTCCTATGGGATGGTGACCAAGGTCACCAATCTCAGTGTCCCTGCCTCAGTCCAGCATCAAACAGCTCCCCAGAGCATGTGCAAGGTGACAGCACACAGCAGGGCCAAAGTCTGTCAACTACCTCCCATGTAACAGCACTCTCACAGGTGAAGCACGGAGTCACTTTGGACCAGTATGCTCCAACAGGCAAACTAGTCCAGTAGGATCTTTCACCACATGTGCTGCTCCTGTCTTCCATATTATTATATTACAAGAAATTTTTAATCTAAAACCCACTGAAAGTTCCTTTCAGTTTTGCATTTAAGAAACACACTACTGTATTTTTGACTAGCTATATCTTCATCAATACTGCTAAAAAACCCTATTGCCTTTGATTCCCCAAGAGAGGATCACAGCTAAAATAAGACAAAGATTATTCTAAATGGTGGCACAAACCCCAAAAGAAAACATGCCTTTCAAATAAATGCAGTAGCTTTTAATTTCTGAATTGTGCAGTCAAGCATACACATTCTTGTCTGATGAAGAAGAATATAATTACCTAGGGGCATGTCAAAAATAACTGTTGCTTTTCCCTTCCTATCCTTACTTGGGAGAGCAGAGTTTGGCAAGCCAATCAAGAAATTAAACCTGACATTTCACAAACTGATCGTCATGTTGCTATTTACTTATTTTTTGTTTACTTATTTAGAGCGAGTACAGCTATCAGGCAAATACACAGAGAATTTGACACAGTCTTCAGCAGTATCCAAGCTAATTCTTAAGAAAATTAACTCCCTAAAACATAAACCAGGAAATCTCACGAGGTCATTGTGCTGTCCTAATCTTTACAGTGAACTAAATGCTTTAAATTCTAGTATAAACAATTTTAGCCACTACCTTTCATTTTAAGAAATGTCGTATTCATCAGTTAAAGTTCATCCTGCTTTGAAATAGCAGAGTAGTTAAGGAAAGCAGCAGAGTTACTTGGGTTTTGGTGGGTTTGGGTTTGTTTTGGTTTTTTTCCTAACTTTCACCCATTCTCAGCAGAATTCTCTTGCAATGGTTCTTTACTGCAGAACAGGATGTTCACACACTTCTCTTAAATACAATGATTAGTATATATATATGGATTAGTATTTATATTATTGACCCAGCTTAACACAGCAACAAATAGTTTTGAGTGTTTTAAATATTCACCCCAAAGTATACTGCATGTTCTGTTGTCTTTGTTGTACAGTAGCTTTGTTTACACAGAGACTTACATTAGGTGATCAGCTCCAGAAATCTTGACCCCTCTGTTTCAGATTTAAATAAATTACTTCAGGTTACACTATTGTAACAGCTGAAAATTTGGTTATGACTTGAGTTTAATCTCCAGAACAGTTCATTTCGAGAACAAATCTGTATAAGCAAAACAGTCTTGTCCTACAAATGCCTGAAATATGAGGAAGGAAGTGTTTGCACAACTACATTTTAATCTTTGACACTAAGCCTTAGCATACATGCATTAATACTTCTATTATAAAGACTATCTATCAGGAAGACAAGGGTCTGAGGCAAATATGACTATTTTTCTATTACGAATTATATCTTCCCCAGGGATACTGACAGACTTTCAAAGAATTGTAAAGAGCCTTTTCACTATCTGAGATACATGCTTATTAGCAGTCACACTGGGGTATATGCTAGGAAGGACAGTTTCCTAGGTTTTGCTCTCATGTATTCCACTATATAGAAAAAATCCAACAACCCTGAGTAGTCAGAAAATTCTTCCCTGATGTTCATACTGATAACAGTTCATAGAATTCAACAGTGGAGTTGGAAGGGACCCATGAAGATCAGAGTCCAACTCCCTGTAGAGTTTAAATAGAAAGTAATTTTTTTTACCATTGAATTGTTTCTTAAGTTAGTAACTGCATGTGACATTAGCAGACTTGCTGTATTATTCAGAAGTCACATTGCTAATTACCAAATAAAGCCAGACGTTATTAGAACTTCATTGAAATATGCACAGAACTAGCACACCTATCAAGCTTCCTGAAATCTCAAGTACTAAAGAAACAGCCAAAGTTTACTTCATTTAGAAGCAATACTACTACATTAATGACAAATAATGCTTTTAAATTGGATGTGTAACACTGTAACTTGTTTTAAATTATTACCTTGCATTAGACATTAGTCAGGTGTGATGTTTCTGCAAAGAACAATGCTTTCTTGGAATGACATAACTGAAGGGACACCTATACATTTTTTACCACCAACAACCACTTTCATTCAAATTTACAGACTCTGACCATAGAATCATTTGTGTTGGAAGGGACCTCAAAGATCATCCAGTTCCAATCCCCCTGACATGGGCAAGTACACCCTCCACTGGGCCATAATAAGTAGGAAATTTTATCCTGAAGGTACTAAATATGTGGTCCCTAGCACAAGACTGTAGAGAATCAGCCACTCATTTCTCTCCTGTTACTGAAATATTACCATGATGTTCCAATTCAGTGTAAAAATATTGAAAGAGGAATATCTTACCTTGCAAAAATTAAATCAAGTGCCTTGGTTTGTACTGAAATGGAAATGGAAAACTAGTTTGCCTCACTGTTTTGTGAAAACACAAGTCCCACAAGATTTACATCATCTTCCTTCTGCCACAATCTCACAATTCTCATATAAATCAAGAGTTAATATTTGCTTTGTGTTTCAAAAAATCTGCTTCACGGTTATGGTTTCTAAACATGGTAAATAATTTAAGAAAATGCAAAGTCTGCATGTGGAAAGGTTCACATGAACCTTGAAAATTCTTTTGTTGCATTATTTAGTATACTTATAAATGTCAGGTTACTGTTCAGAGTGGTATGTCTGTTTAGAATGGCATTTGCAGAATAATGTTTGCAAAAGTTCATATGAGTAGTCCTCTCAGTGCTGCTGGCAAAGACTTATCTATTTATTTATTTTAAATTCTTCAACATGGCAGGTCCCTTTAAAAGGAGATGCTTCATCTTGGTTATGTTTTCAGCTTGACATGTCCTATGGCAGGTCAAAAGTATTCCAGAACTGTATAATTGTTATTCTTATTGCTATTGTTTGTCTTAGTTACACACAGAATCTCTGATCACATAACAGGATTCTCCACTGAGCTTTATGCTATACAGTTACAATTTTAAAACAAACCCACCTTCAACTCTAAGGTCTAAGGTCAAATTGTAAAAATGAAGATGAAGTCAGTGAAATAAAAGAAAATAAAGGTGGGGGGAGGGGAGAAGAATTTATTTGCCAGGATATATCCAAATGCCCAGGTGAAGATTTTATTTTAATTAAAAGCACTGAGCATACGGAATACAATCACTCGGGGTATTAGTTTCAAAGTACCTGTCTTCTGTTTTCACTCTGATTTCTTTTTTTAGAGAAGGAAATGATTACTGCATGCCTGACTTACACCTGCTCTTTATGATCATATTAGCAAACCTGACTGATTGAAAGTGCCATCTCAACCGTCAGTACTTTGAGGTTTAAGTTAAAAAGTGATAGACCAAGATAAGCTAGACAGTTTAAAAAATACCCAAAAGTGCTCTGGATAGATATTCTAAATATTATTCAAAATATTTAAGCTCTTTATGAAACATACATTTTGTTCAAGGGCAATTACTCAGAAGATAGGAAACCATGCTATTATATAGCAACTGATCACTATTAGGTGAAAAAAATTCACACCAGACAAGCTCATATCTCGAAGGAACTCCTTATGGAATAAAGCACTGAAAATAAGATGCACCTGCAAACTCTGACACCCAACCTATTTGCTTAAAGACAGACAACATGAATGATATCTATGAATCTCATGTTTCGAGACTGATTACCCAGTTACCCAGCATGGGCAACATCACAGAAGTCCTGTAATAAAGCTTCCTTTGCCTCGAAGAAAAATGTTTTTCCCTATACAAATTACCTGTAAATACAGTTACATGAAACATTTACATGTTTCATGTATATAAGAGAACAAATCCCTAAAAGCGTTCAAGGCCAGGCTGGACTGGGCTTCGAGCAACCTGGTCTAGTTGAAGATGTCCCTTGCCCATGGCAAGGAACTAGATGAGCTTTAAGGTCAGTTCTAACCCAAACTATTCTGTGATTCTATGAAATTATTATCATAACTTTTTTTTAACAAAGTAATTTTGAAACTTTGCAGACAAAATATGACAACAACTTAAGACTTAATATGCAGCTTAGACGCTATACTATTTTAAAATATGACTGATTCATAGAAGAAGAAAAATAAATTGTCATATATTGGTCACAGGAAACATTTTTTAATTCTAAAATCTGATTTCATTCTAAAGCAAACAAAATAGATACTATTAAGACACAATTGTCCACTACAGATACTTAAGAAAAATCTACTTTTAGGCTTCAATTCCAGGTTTTATTTGCTTTATTTTTCCTAGAAGTATATTTCTTCATGACATCTTAGTAGAGTATGGTAATTTAATACATTCCACTTCTTTCATCTAATTTATGCTATTTCAATAAGTAACAGCTGTTGCCATATAGAACTGCAGGAAGTATCTTTTTTTGTCATAGCATTTTCTTTTTTTTCCTGCAACAAAGCAAACTTAAACAACCCCTAAACAGAAAAAATATATTTATTCACATGATCTACTAAAAAAAAAACCAAACCAAAAACCAACCCAAAAAAACCAATAAAAACAACCCCAACTTCTCCTAATGACAGCTTTTCCAAGGAAAAAATGCTTCACTATACAACTCAGAATTCATAGAAAAGACAAGATGTCTTAGGAAATGTCTTCTATAAAATATTCTAGTTCTGTTTGTTCTAATAAGTGAAATAATTCATCTAAATGACAAAGACAAACTAGACATTCTTAAAAAGGTTAACCATTCTTTATCCTGGCTTAATCCATGACTGGAAAGCCAACCAAGTTTGAAGGTGTGATTTATCCATGTGACATATAAAACCTGAATTGTTATCTACTGAAAACCATTGGAGAAGTAATGAAGCTCCTAAAAGCAAAATTACTGCAAGTAGAAAATATGAGATATGCCGTTTGGCAAATAAAATTATATACGCAAAGTTCTAACTTATCAGTATTGGATATATTCTTGACACTTAGAAGATTCAGCAAATACAGTCTGACACCTGCTCTGGTCCAGAAGTCTGAGCTGGGCTTAAGCAGTTAATAAGAGCATGAAATAGCATGTGCATAATGTGAATAAAAGCCTTCATTCGAACCAAACCCTTAGGTAGTTCACAAACATCACAGCCACATGCCTTTTTTGAATTTATAATAAATATTTATTGCTCACTCTGATCTCCACTTCAGCAACATAAACCACATCACATTTATCAAATGATGTATTTCAAATACACACTGGTCAGAATTTGATCCATAACAGTTTAAGGACATTTTAATCTCATAGACTATGGGTGTATCACAAAGCCTGTCTCAATCAGTATGGGCCCATGATGTTCCCTGATGGCACTGCCTCCAGAAAGTTCACTTCAAAGTACTTAATAGATGCATTGCACTGTAGTTTTGATAGCATTTACAAGACAACATTTCATACCAGTTGCCATGCAACCCAACACTATCAACAATTTTAACACCAGAAATCAATGAGAAAAAAAAAAAAATTGTTTCTGCTGACAAAAGTTTGCCTCCTGTTCTGACTACATCTCTTTACAAAAGACAAGACATTCAACAATCTCCTACTTCATAAAATATATTTATTAAAAACATTGTTAATTTTCTTATTTCAAATTATACTGGACAAAACAGGCAGAATAAATTAGTGTCAGCTAAATCTTTCACCCTTCTTCAGATGTTTCACTTACATCTTTGTATAAAATTAACTCTCTGAAATCCAAGTGTTAAAGGATTCCTTCCACTTTGAGTATGAAAAAATCAATTAATGGCAAATAAATATAGAAAGACATTAGCTGCTCTTAATCTGGATACTATTTTCTGTCTTAGCTGAGAAAACAATAATACAGAAATTGGAACTTAATTGCTTACCTTCACCTGCTAGTCCCAGTTAAACACTTCAGACTCAATATAGTAGAAGAAAAGCTTATGAATAATTCTGAACTGCTGCTGTTAGCTTTTAAATACAGGAAAGCATTTATTCTGTCTCCCAAAAGATCCAATTCCAATTGAAAATTATATATTAAAACAACAAAGTATCTTATTCTATAGAAATATTGTAAAAATCTTTCTTTGAATGCATCTTTCTCTGCCACCGAAACACAAAACCATGCCTTTGTTGAATTGCTCTCAGTAACAGGCACCACCTATTTCAGAGTGCCCCAAAAGCAGCCATTTGGGGGTTTTAATGCATTTTCCTGGAACAATCTAAACATTAAAGAAGAAAAAGTCAACTCCCCATAAAAGTTATGGCAAGCCATGAAAGCATTTTAAAACTATGTATTTTAGACTTTTTCATTCAATTCCTGGTTTCTAACAGGACACGCTTGCTTACATTTTCAGCTTACATCTTTCTTCTTCTTAAAAGATATACATTTTATTCTCTTTCCTCAAGATGAAAACAGTTTATTCTACCACTATTGAGCGCAACAAGAAAAACAGCAAGTTACCACAAAACTCATTAACAGACTAAAAATGCTGCAACACAGCACGAGAGCACCTGTAACAGAAATTGATGTTTACTACATTTTCCTAGCTTCTATGCTTGAGCTATTCTTTGCTAAAAATGGAGAATGAGAGACCTGCTCTCAGCAGAGCTCAGAAGGGACTGGGAAATGGAAATTTCAGTTGAATTGAACATTTTAAAGGTAGTTTTCTATGAACTATGAAGAAAGCGGTTTGAGTTTTCCCTCCTCTACTCCCGGGTTTCATTACCCCAGTGCTTTAGATTCTAAAGGGGAGAGAAGAGAGAAATCTTTGCTGTCCTCATTTCTCCCACCCTCTTTAATTTCATCTGTGACTTTAATTATATTTCTTCTCATAAGCTTGTCTTGCCTTTATTTTATTTTTAAAGAGATAAGAGCTTGCAGCAAGGCTCCCTAAAAAACTTTCAGCTCTATTTTTAATGCACACAGTAAAGTCAGAAGCATACATTAAAAAAAATACAAAGAGTAGCTGATTATTAATTCCAGTTAAACTATTACTGAGAATCACTGATCAGAATTATACTAATTAATTTTACATAATCAGTAATTTTCTACAAGAGCAGCTTTGTGAGCACTTACAGTCTGTCAGGCTTTGCTTCATGTTAAATCCTCACCTTTTGTGCTTGCACACTTTACAGCATTGTTGAAAACTTGTCGACAAAAGGAACATTTAAACTTTCAGTACATGCGTGAGCTAAAAATGGAATTACTTCCTTTTGATATTAATTACTGCTTTGGAATTGTTAAGCAGGAAAAATGTTTATTAATCTATGTACAAAGTTCTCTTTAAGGGTAATCATTTTATCACTTTGCAGGACAATTCCAAAACACAATTCCAAAATACGATTCAGCAGTTGACAGCTTTTGTTAAACTTGTTTTTGATAACTGGATACAAAAGTTGCTTGTGGCCATTTGGAACTACTCTAGTTTCACGGAGCTTTTGAAAGTGATCAGTCTTAAATCTGCCACTCATTCTGCTGAGCCAGCTTGACAATTTTGATGGCCCTTTACAATAGTTTATATTTCATTTCTGGAAGATTTCAGTAGACATCTCAGAATTAGGCTACCTTGGAGTCTCAAGTTGCAGTGGTCTCCAACTCTGAGCTCAGGTCATCATTATTTAATGCAAATAACCCATGGCAAGTCCTTTCAGATTAATATTAACATATTAACTAGGAACTTTTGCAACACTACTTTCTTACATCCTTTATTTATAACCACAGCCAGCTCAAGAGATATGTCTATAAATCAGAAAACTATTTCTCAATAATTCAATCAATAAATTAAATTATTATTAAATAAAGTTGAACAGTAGTTAATGGGCATGATATTTGTTTGAATCAAAGCAAGCCAGTGATAGCCTTGTGGAAAATAAAGTTGTTTGCATTTTATTAGGGAGAAAGTAAAAGAGAAATGCATATTGTAAATTCTCTCAGTTCTTTTCTCCTTTGATATGGTAATAGTGATGCAACAGGGAGAAAAGCTGCATGAGGACTAAGCAAATAGGAGGAATATTATTTGTGAATATTCTATGATGTACAAACTAAGTTATGACTTGGTATTATTCATGTCCTTCTCTTTAACATCTTAAAAATTCATAGGGCCAGTAGTGGTAAAAAACAAACAGTAATACTGCATTTCAAGCAGTCTGACCACAGAAGACAGACATGCATTTTTAACTTTCTGAACAACAATTCAGAAATTATATCAATAGTGTAATATGACTGAAAAAGCAGCAGAAACTCCTCCATCCCCTAACTAGATGTTAAGTGGTCCAGCTTTACAAACCTGTTTTAGCACCTGCAGCAACCCGAACCTGGCTTGCTAAACCAAAGAGCATTTCCTATCCTTCCCCACAGAATTCAAATACACAAGGAAATGTGAACAGCTTTCTATATGTCAAAGATAAAACACACTTTTTGAATGCATATGCAACCTGAATGTAAAATACATTTTTAGTAGAACTACAATCCCATGCGAGAATCTGCTCAAATATCCCACTGCATTTGACGGAAAGACTTCCACATTGTACATGCTCTGTTCTGGACTCTTTCCTTGTTTCTTTCCATCATGAGGTATGCTCAAATTACCATCCATTATAGAGCAATTCTAATTTAAATAATACATGTTTACATCTGCTAACAATCTTGCCCCCAGTTTTAAATGAAATTACTTTGATTTAGACTTTGTATTTGAACTACAAGGTAATACATGAAGAAAAAAATGTAAAGACAGAAGGAAACTATTCTCTTTAGGATTTTCACTGCAAACAGGCCTAAGTTGAAACTTTTTCCTCCTGTTTGGTGTCTTCATATAAGACTGGAGCCAAATATAAGGACAGAAAGTATCCAATAAATGTAGTCTATGCAACTGGTTCTCAGAAGGTACTTAGAACCAAAATACACTCACAAATTATTAAAATGTTTCCGAACTATTTACAAAATGCCCCAGACTCCATACATTAACATAAGGCTACTAAATAACATTTCTATCAAACATGATCAGGAAAGGCTGTTTTTAGGCACCCCAGAAAGAAGGTCTGATACCGTCATTGTTGCTTTTTGTTTTGTTTGGGGTTTCTTGTTGGGATGGGGGGGATGGTTAAGGGGATGTTGCTTTTAAATTTTATCTTACCCCAACCTCCTTGTCCATATTTAGATTGAATATAGGCAGGCAGCAAGTGAAGCCATGCACCCAGAGTTGAAACTAACACTTTTATGATCCTTTTCCTCTCCTAAGCATCTGAACATATAAACATTGTTTAGAGGGATTATATATTTATAAAGATTATAAAAAGGCACATGTCACACTGTCCTGTCCTACCTTTTCCCCATCTCACTCAGAGTAAGTGAATGCTCAGAAGAAGTTTTTACTGGGAGGAACCTCTACTTTTTCCTACTGCATGCTTTCCTCTACCTGGAGAGGCACAGGTAGAATAATATACCTTAAAACTTATGCAAAGTCCTGCCTGAAGTCAGTCACTCAATACAAATAGATACATTGCCCAGGGTCGATGAGGGCAATGTGTTACTAAATATTAATGCCACTATTCTCAGTGCAGGATTCTACATAGTTCTACAGGTAATGCTACCAGTGGTAAATCCAACTTCCCTTCACCAGCAAATTATAGGCATATTGTTATATATGGCTTTCCTTCTCTGTGGTAAATATAATGGTCCTCAGTGCTCAGTAAGCATTAGGGAATAAAGCTCTTCTGTAACAAGAAGACAACAGCCAGTTACTTTTCTCATTTAGATATGGAGACAATTAAAGCTCAGAGAAGACAACTCAGTTTCATCTTTAGAAGCTTGTGACAGAGCCAAGACCAGAACTTTCTTAGGCTTGTGCTGAATTATAATACCAGTTATTAAATTAGTTGTAAATTTACATATATTTAAGTTTCAGCTGTATCTGGTTAAAATATCATTATGCAGGAAACACTTAGAGAACATGTAGGTAACGTGGGTGTAGGATTAAGGAAGTCATGTTCTGCTACAAGACCTCAAAACAGTGGGGCAAACCAGAGGGACTAGCAGCAAATGGATTCAGCCTACCATGAAAAAAATATTGGCAGTGTCTACTGGAATGATAATTAAAAGGAAGAGGAAATAAAATTACTGTCCCAAAACAGTTAAATTGTATCCAGACCAAAAGAGGACAAAGAGAGGGTCTGTCAGCATGCAGTGCAATGCAATGCAACTGCAATGCAAGTACAATACCCGCAGATTTCTGGCGCAGGTCACAACGATTTTATTTTCTCCAGAAAAAAAGCAGTTCAAAGGAGAGGTGACAAGGTATTTTCAGCTATGAGGGGCTGGAGTTCATGCAAGTTTGAGAAACTGTGAGCATATGTGTATGCGACTTTTTTAATTTGGTTTGCAATTCCTAAGGTTCAGTAGAGGGTCTCTTGGGTGCCACTATTTTGTCCCCATTGTAGTGTGTCTGCACCATATAACTGAAAGATGTAAGTAAGCAAAGATGCTACCAATATTTGCAATGCAAGGTAATGCAAACCATTTTACAAAGTCCTAAAAGTGCTCTGCCTACTTCAGTTTTTTACCTTTAGAATCCTAATTCATAAATAAACATCACGTAGAAACAGGGCAATAATGTTAAACAAAAATGTTAAAAAAAAAGTTAAATAAATGAATAAAACCCCAAAACAAAACAAAAAACCCCACAAACAAATAAAAACCCCACCAACAAAACAAACTAACTAAAAAAAACAATCCTCCTCAATACAGACATAAACAAACCAAAAGACTAAAGACTACCCAGCATGAGAATCTTTCCTGTCTGGACCTCATGTCACTCTCTTGAACTCCTTCCTGTCACTAACTGAGATCTAGCAACTGGTCTCGTCCTTAAACTGTTATATCTTGGCTCCACAGTTCTTGGGTTTATCATCAACTTTTTCCTTCCAACAAGCTACCAGTGAATTTCTCAGCCAATACTTGTTTGAAATTGAACCTTATAACTCTGATCTGTCACCGCATCCAACCACACTCAAAAGCAGTAGAGAGAGGCGTCCACAGGGAGCTGGCTATAGCTCTGTTATTCATAGCTGAGAAGTAAAAATCAGCATTATATTGTGACTGCTGTGAAAAACAGCAGTGAAGAACTAGATGTAATACAACTCTGCTCAGCCACCATCTCCTGCTCCTTTATTCCCTCTTCCTTAAGGCCCACAAAATGATCCCCGCAAAAATGCTTAAAAATTTTGTCAGACTTGCAAGTCATAACGTTAATAAAGCACTTACTTCTGGTCTTCTAAAAGGAGATTTTCCACGTGTTAATTTCATCAAACATATTTCAACATATTAAAGGAAAAGAGATTCTTAGGTAAGCAAAGAAAAACCCCAGCAACTAGCTGAAACTTTCACTAAGAGCAGTAAGAAAACACATCAAAACCCAAAATAAAACAGAAGAGTTGGCAAAACTCCCAGCTAGCTTCCCTTTCATGTCTGGGATATTATTTTCACAGGACTTGTGCCAATGCAGGTTTGCTGTGTTCATTATGGCTTCAAGCACAAACCAGCAGCTGGGGCAGCAGTCCTGAGGGAGAGCTGCCCATTAGGCACAGCATCTCCAGGGCTCCGAGCACCGGTCTGAGACCCAGATGATGCAGGACCTCCACCATAGTCAAGTTATTTCTGGTGAAAGTCAAGTCACCTGATGAAAAGCGACTTACAAGAACACTTTCTATTATCATTTTCTTTCAACAGAAGCTTTGGCTAGGAGATTTGACTGGCAAGAAAGGTTGTTTACTTGAACTGAAATACTTCTATCAAGCTTGGCAGTTGAAGTGTTGCTGGCATAAAGCTACCCTATATTTAAAAGCTACTCTATATTTACTTCCAACCTGATCTTGTGAAAGGTCTCCCTGCCCATGGCAGGAGGTTGGAACTAGATGATTTTAAGGCCCCTTCAAACACAAACCATTCTCTGCCTATCACTGTAGTGATAAAAAATACCCTAGCTATTAATTTACTCTTAAATCAGAACAACTAATTGAAATTGCATCCACCTAGTGGCAGGTCTAACACTTTATAGGTGGTGGACATCCCCATCACTTTATGTTCTAGTGTGTACTTCTGCTCCAGGATGCTGCAGTGCCAGGCTTGCTGCTTCTAAGGTTGCCAGCTATGCATAGCACAGGAGGAAATCAGGAGTGAAAGACTCTGCCATCATTTTTTCTTCTATCTCAAACTAAAATTTGCCCCTGCATCCACTTTAAATATTAATAGTGCCATCCAACATTTCAGGATCACAGAATTAGAAAAACCTGCTACTGCAATGCAAGTACAAATACCTTTTTTGAAATATTTTAATTACCAATTCTTTTTCATAAATTAATTACATAGCACTTTGAAAGTTTTAAAAGAAATATATACAACAATTAAGGAAGATTTACAATAATCTTACCTGCCTATACATGATCAAATAGAAGACAGAGATGTAGAAGTTAAATGCTGAATTTTAAAATAACCTTGCCGTATTTTTTAGTACAATCCATTTTTAATTTTCTGCCATTTATAACATAATAGATGTTAGTTATCAAGTCTTATTAGCATAATAAAGAACTATACACTGTAACAGTCAGGAAACTAAATTACTGCCTTTACATTTAAGTATTACATTGACAAATACATTGACCTTTACATCATGTTATGCTTAAAGGCTAAAAAAAATGCATTATTGTTGGGTTTATTGTCTTTTTAGACATAAAGTTTCTGCTGAAAGGTCTATTGAAGGATAAAAGATTGATATAAATGGGGGGCATAAATTATTAATATCATTGGGTAACTTACACAGCAAGTCTTCCACAAGGTCAAGACTAGACATTCCCATGAGAACAAACAGAGAATATAAGTGGAAAATAACTCTTGCCTTTTTGGGGATATGCATCTGAGAATGGCATTGTGGGTTGTGTTATTTTTTTAAGTGCCACCTTATGCTGACCATTGTCATAATTAATCTCTTTTGGGTTTTGTATACATGTTTGTATGCTTCATTTATAAAGATTTATATAATTTCTTACAGCTGTTTTTCAGAAAGTATTAAATGGCAACTGGAAGGCCCACCAACATTGCACGACATCTGAGGTAGCTAAAGCACAGCAATGCACAAAGTTTTAGGGCCTCTAACACAGGATTTACTGCCTAGCCCATTCTCATGCTAATATAATACAGTAGTATAGTTCAGTTGGAAGGGGCCTACAAGAATCATCTAGTCCAACTGCCTGACCACTTTAGGAGCTGACAATTTTACATTATAGTTAAAATACCAGTTACAATCATAATACTATCTTGTAAGCCAAGTTTGAGTTTGCAAATGCTAATGATTCACCAAGTCCAACCACAGCCTTGGTAGCTCTTCCTCAGGTAAGGAAATTATCAGGATGAATTTGCCATTGGAGGAAATAAAACACCAAAAAAGCATTTCATTCTTTATCTTATGGCGGAAAAAATATAAATCTTATTTCTGTCTCAGTTTAAGAATTTCTCTCATCTTTGTCTCTATATATTCCAGAAGCCCTCTCAGAAGTAAGGAACAACATGGAGAGCCAAAGTTGGGGATTTTTTTTTTCATCTTTTATGCAGAAAGGAATGAGCTGGACATGGTACAAAACCCCTTCTGTTTCAGTCCTGATTCAATTTCAACATCCCAGTGACAGCAGCACCTATACTCACAATTACAGGGACAAATCTGCTGAAATTCCTTTTATATGGGTTTCCAGGCAGCCCTTTTCATACCGCAAGCAGTATGCTAACCTGGCTGTTTGCTGACTGCTCTGTTAAGATGATGTTAAACTCACTGTGCATTTTTCACTGACTGTCTACATTGTGGCATATTGATTTTGCCTTTCCCTGGTTCACTTCTAAAACCTACACAGGCAAAACTGTTAGTTATTTGAAGCTTTCTGCTTCTCTAGCCCTGCTTCTGACAGATATCTGTGTTCTGACACCATCTGCTATCTTCATATTCCATCACTGAACCACAGGCTAGCACTTCTGCTGTGACAGCTTTTGAGGTGTAAAATACACTTCTGACATCTGCCTCAGCTCACCCATCCTTCACTAAGGAAAGGACTGAAAATATTCTTGAGATACTTTACATTTTAATTTCTTGATAGGGTACTTCTTCACTAGAAGCATGCCATCTTTCTGTGGTTTATTGTCTTTTCATTTTGAAGAGAGATCATATTTTTTGCACACAAGCTCACAGTGCAGTAGATAGGCAGGGAACACCTGATAAGTTAATGCTGCTTATTCCTCTCTGCTGCTTGTAAAAACACACAGAAACATGCAAATGTCCTTTACAGGTATAAGAGGGCTAGATACTCCAACTCTCAATTACAGTGACACACTCCAGTTAAAGAAACCGTCTGCCCTCCTAAAATGAAAAGGAAAATACAAAGCAAGCTGATCAGATGAGTTACGGTCTACTGGACTAGGAAATGGTTAGGGTGTCCTATCTGAGACTCTACCTCTGCCCACCATCAATCCACCTAATCTTTACCTCTAAAATTTGGATGACATCAACCTGATTTTCTCATAAAAGTATCACAAGTTAGTGCTGTAAAACCATTTTGACAATTCAGGATCTAAGATGTAGCTCATTCTCCAGCCTTTACCAACCATGACGCAACAAAGCTACTCTAGAGCAAGGTGTGTCTTCAAATTATTACCTTACAAAAAACAGAGATACACTTCCAATCACTGGACAAGTGAAGGCCATGCCTCTTTCCTTTCAAATTATATCTGACCAACCAAAATTCAACATAACCAAACATATATGGAACATATGAGAATTAGGTGGTGGAAGTCATGAGTAATAACACCATGACTACTTAAAAAGTACAAACAAAATTATCTTGGTTACTATAACTATAGTAAAATAGAAAAAGCATCTGAGAAAAATATCAAAATTATAAACAAGAAACATGGCTAGGAACTAGTGAACTTCCTTCTTCATTAAACAAACAAACAGAATTTGTATTACTGAATGGACTACTTACTGTGGTACTTTCCATGTGAGTAATGCAACAAAATGTAGAGAAGAGCACCCTTAAAACATTCCAATAAGCAAACCCACAAATCTAAGGGGTTATTGTCACTTAGCTCAAGAGTTACTATTATGATTTCCTATAGGTTTCTCATAGGTCTTCAAACACGTCTAATCCATACACAACACATGATAGTATGCTTTTGCATCTTGACAGAGACAGTCATTACCAATAATGTAGTTTGTAAGAAGTTTTATATTAATAAGCATATCAATTTCCATCCTTATCTTCATTGTTCCAGCTTCTCTCTCACCTCCGAGTCTTCCACTGTTCCTTTTTCCTATTCATACCTTCCAGCAATAAATTTGCAAATATTTTAAAGAAAAAATCTTTTTCTCCTAAGTTCCACATTTGTACTTTTTATTAGTTCTTTTCAAATGTACTTCTAAAGCTTGTGCCTGCCTAATACGCTGTACATGTATTGTCATTCTATTCAAATAAAAACCTACTCTGCATCAAGTAAAATTTATCAAGTTTATGCCTTTTATATAGCAAATCCAGGGCTCTCATAACAGCATTTGTGCATTGTCTGCCTACAATAATTCCCAACTGATCTAGCTGTAGGTATCTAACTAAACTACTTTCTAATTTATCTGCCAGCCAAAATCCTTCTATCAGGATTCATTCACAAGATAGACCTATATTACAAGCAGTTACCAGGCTTTCTCCTTTTGGGCTATCATAAAAATCCTCCTTTCCTTCTAAGACAGGAGGCCTCCTCCATGAATGATCATAACAAATCTCTCAATGCAGGAGCTCAGATTTCTTTCAGTGTCCTGTAAAACAACGATAGAGAGATATGTGGGTCTGCTGCCTTATTTATCTGAAGATCCTTTCACAAGGTTCCACATAGTACTTTATGATGTAACTGAGAAATTTTTTCTCATCTTTCTAAATGAGTGAATGTTTATGATACTGTTATTATTTTAATCGCTGTTTTGTCTTCTGTATTTCTCTGCAGCACATAATTCATAACAAGACTTGTGGAAAATCATCTTTCCTTTTTGAAGTAACTATCAGCTGTCTTGCAAGAAAAATTATCTCAATTTTTTCTTGTGATTTCTTATTAGAAGTCTGTCTGTACTAATATTATCCTCTAACTTTATATATTTTATTCACTATATAAGCACTATTATATGCATTTATTACTTGTTTACATAAATACTTCTGTAATTTTTTCATTTACATAGAAGTTCTCAGTAACACATATAATCCCTCAAAAGGCACTTGTTTGCCCACATACTATAACTTTTCAGATAAACATTATAGTTTTTTCTCTTTATCATTTTGCCAAGTGACAGCTTTCTCTCTATCTATAATTTCTTATTTAAAAAAAAAAAAAAAGGAAGAAAAAAGAAAGAAAAAAGAAAAAAGTATCCCATGGACCAGGCAACAAAGTGACACTTGACTTCTTCCCCACCCACTTCCTATCCCATCCCTTTCCTACACACTTTCCTCCTCCTCCTCTCACCTTCTGTCTACTCCTTTCTGTTTGCTTCAGAATGTGTCCTTCCTGCCACCACTGCTTTCATCATCATCATGGGAAATTAAATATTATCTTCCTTTCATAATTCTCTTCACTATTTTTCCTTGCATATTTCTGTTCAGAGTAACACAAGTTTTAAATAAGTTTAATATTAGATATTTTTCCTATTTTCCCTCCCCCTTGTCTTTTGGCTTCTGAGCTTAACAGTTTAGCAATCTGTGCTTTGGCGTGTTCTCACTTTCTGTGCAGAGAGAAAACTGAATATTTCATACTCTTCCACTAGATTCGATTGCTCAAGGATTTAATCCTTACTTTTCTATTCTTTATGATGTACTGCTGTTCTTGATGTATTTAAAAGGAAGGGAAAAGATACTGTTTCATATTTTCTGTTTCAAGACAGACTGTAATCTTCCTCAGGTCTTCATTCCTCAGTGCAGCTTGTGACAGGTCTTGAAAGACCAGCACCGTATGTTCTCCTAAAGTAAGATCAGAAAGCTCTTCTAGCTTGACTTTTTTTAAAGACTCTTTTTTCCACTCAAACTGATGCAGTCTTAAAATTGTATTACTTTGTTTACGTGAACAGAGAATAACAAAAATGATAAGGATGAAGAACCCTATGCCCTCCTCTAACCATGAGCCCTGCAATTATTTCCTATTGTACAAGGGTGTGAATCTCACCTTAATATTTAGCATAAACTCCTCCTGAAAAAAATCCTCAAATCTGTACTTTTCCTTTCACAATTTTATACAGCCTTCTCAAAATCTTTTTCTTTGTACTCATATTGACTTATTTTGAAAAGCTACTGGGTTCACAGATCTTTAGTCATATATATCTTCCAGATAAATACTTGATTTTAGCTGTCTATTTTTAACATCTTATTCACTCTCTTAAGCTTCACCTGCTACAAACTTTAGAGATTTGACAAAAACGGACCCCTCAAAATCCTGTCCAGCAGTTGGTATCTCTCAGCATATGCCCTGCTCTCTCCTGTGTGTCCACTGGTTCCATAAATAAGGAAAAGCCTTTTGGAAGTTCAGCATAAAAAAGGATTAAGAAAAACCCAAAACATATATATATGAGCACTGAGAGCACATGACCACATGCTGCGACAATCCTCCCTGGCCAGCCCGGATTTGTGCAGGTTTAAGACTAAACTAGGATTTAGTAGAACAGGTGTTCAGTGGCAATAGTATAAAGATGAGAGAACTGAACTTAGGGTCAGCATAAAGACTTCTTATTCCATCTGTCATTTTGCATGTACTATGCTTTGAGAAAATTCATTAACATTACTTCCACCATATTAATAAGATTGACACACTGTGCATCACATACATAAATAAGGACATATTCATGCTAGCAGTTGCAATTCATTTAGTATCCAAAGTACCAAATGTGTAACGTATATAGCTCTGGACTCAAAGTGGCTATGCACAAACAGGGAAGATTCTTCACACTCTCAATACAAGGCTGCCTCTCAAACTCTTCCCTCGATTTGACTGACTGCTCTCCTTGAATATAAGGTTATCAGTACTTCAACATACTTCACAGATGGTACTAAGGAACAGTTCAGTGATTGGGCCTCTCCAGGAATAAAACATTGCCAGTTTTACCAAGCTTATAAGAAAACTATTTTCATAACAACAAATCAAAATCCCTAATTTTCATCTACTGTAAATCTAACCCTGTATTAAATTTAGCACAGAATTTTATTTGCAGTGCTAACAGACCTGAAGCCATTTGGAATAATATCTTTTTTCAGCAAAGGCTAGAAGAAAATAACAAACTTTTCACCTTCAATTAAAGAGACCTATAAAAGCATACTTTCACTACTGCCTTAACTGACAGATATTCTTTCCTGAATGCCACCTGGGATCAAAAGCACCCAGTTCTGGCAGGTAGTGCTGTAGTGGTACACATGACCGCTTGACAAACCACAGGTGGATGTCAAACCTGCGATAATGTACATAATGTCAAACTTCTGCAGCTACATTCAGCAATCCTTCAACACCACCAGGCTTTGTGCAGGTCCACTTTGTGCATATCCCACAGAAAGATCAGTGTGTATTCAAATGAGCATAGGTACACCTGCCTCATGCAAGGGAGACCAGCACAGAAACCTGTGTCGGGGTTGTGTGGTCCTTGAAACCTCCACAGAGCCAAGCGCTCTTGGTGCTCAAGCTGCTGGCTCAAGTTCAGAAGCATGCTCAGTAGCCTGTGCTGTCAAGGTCTCCCTTTGCTTCTCCTTTTGTAAAACTCAGTAACTGCCTTAAATCCTTTTCCCTCAGTTCCTTATTTTCCTCCAGCAAAGCCTTGGCAAATACAAAGAGTGCTGTTCACTTTGCCTCAAAGAAAAGATTACAGACTCTTACACATGAAAGCAGGATAACCATCCCTCAGCCAAGGCACCTCAAAAACTCGCATGAATGGCAGTCTTGGAGAACCAGGGAAAGAAAATGTGTTCCTTATTCCCAGCTATAAGCCCAACACAAATGTGATGCTTGGCAAGATGATGTCTTCAGTTCCATAAGATTATAATTCACTTCGGCCTTACAATGTGTCCAGGCTCCCCAAGTATCCCAGACTCCATATTACTGTACCACATTTGCAGGCTCTGCAACAGAGCAGTGTATTTGTAACCTTAAACCAGACAGCACTGTAATGACATTTAGTACCACTAAAGTGAGAAATAATCACTCACCACTGGCTATGAATTAGGTACATTTATTTGGCCAAGGGCAACATTTATTGGAAATTGTAAATAGTAAGCAAGTCAGAAATCACATAAATCATGATCCTAGCTAATTAAATTCTGCATTTAAAGGACTAAAATTTATAGACAGCTCACTAAAAATTACTTAAGAAATGCAGTAACTGCATTTGTTGAAAATAATAAAGTGCTGTTGGTTGAGGTGGGTTTTTTGGGGGTGTCAGGTTTGGAGGTTTTTTGCAGACATTTAGAAGGTTATTATAAAATTGCTGTGGGCCACCCTGTTAACATACAGCAGCCAATTACTATTCTCTAACAGAGAAGACATAGAGAAGACATTCCTATTTATTAGAAAATAACTTACGCTGGCTATTCTTTCCAGGTTTTATTCCTGATTAAGAAATTGGACACTTACTAAATATTGAAAGCTAGGAAGGCAATAGAGAGATGTTAGAGAGATACATGTACCAATTTACTTCCTATTAACTTTCAACAGGCATTTCATTATTTCCATCCTGTAATTTGGAATTAATTAATGCAAACATCTTTGTTATTGAACTAACTAATAGTCCTCACAGTGGGAGTCCTCAGACGTGCGCTGAGATTTGCCATATGGTTGGCATATCATATTTTATCTTTACTTGCAATGCACACTAACTTCTGACCAAACCAGCCACTGAATTGTTTAAGTGTTAAGCCTGAGAACTGAAACCAGAGAAAAGAGATATTCTGAAAACAAAAAGGACATAAAGGCATGTTAATGAAATTAAAGGAGGAAGGCCACACTGTTCCATGGTAAAGGATAACAATATGAATGTAGATCAAACAGTACATTAAAAAAAAAAAAAAAAAAGAGGTTTAAATTAAAAAAAAAGTACAGCTGACTCAACAGAACAACATGTTATTGACAGCTATACTGGAACAAAACAATAGATACCTTCCAGCACACACAAAAGGGCTTTACTAAAATAGATAGGATGCTAAATGCAGGAACTGGAAATAACCAGACATATAACAATTGAGAGTAAATAAGGGGAAAAAGCAGGTGGAAATTCATAAGGAATTAGATGTTCCTGAGGTTAACAGTGAGTGAAGTAAAAGGAGACATGTCACTAGCATCTGTGCTAATTGGGAAGTTTGAGGACTTGTATAGGACTTTCAGAGGTGGCCTCCACCTCAGCTGCAAAGGAGCGAACAGATTAGCAGCTCATTATCTGAAGAGGCTTTTATATTGACAGCACTGGTCAGCACAGGAATTGTGTATAACAGCCTTCAGCAAGGCTGTGCAATTGAATAACAACTGCACCCTTCATTCCCACCTATTTCCTGCACAATAGGATGGTAAATTCGCAGGGGATGTTTTCAACTGTGTGTGCCTGCAAATGCTGAGCATGACTGGCTTCTCTCAGCTGTATTTTTTATTTCAGCACACTTGCCTCCATTTGATAGGATTTTTGGATCACATTTAAATTACTTGGTACTTTTCTGTAAAAGCAATCATCAAGTACTTCAATTTATTGAAAATATTTGTCTTCATTAGCCCAAACTGAAGGTGTAAGCGCAACACATTATCTTTAAATGTGTGCGCTACCACACGCTTTCTGGTCTGGCTCCTAAATGTTGCGTTCCAGACTTACTTTATTTTATTATTCTTACCTGCATTCACAGCTATTTCTTTACTAAAATGACTAATTAAAGATGTTCCTGCAATGACATCTTAAATTAGTATGTCTTAAGTCCAGAAACAGATAGTGACACCCTAAAGCTCTGCCCCAAGAACCCAACACAGAGCTGTGCAGCAGGCATCACCCTGCCAGGACACACATCACCAGCCACTATCACTAACAAGAGTAAGGAAGGAAAAAAAATAAAACCAAAACCCAACAAAAAACGGTATGATAAAGTATTTATGAAGTCTAAAAGAACGAGTCTGTATTGTGCTGTAGCATGTATTTATAGTGTAGAGCCACATAGCACACTTCAGGTCCCCAGGGACATTTTTCTGTTTATATTTTCTTATGCCAGTGAACACCTGCAGAAAATGCAATTCATTCGACAAAAAGCTTCTGAATGATTCCTTTAAATCTATCATGTTTGGGGTTTTTTTTTTTGACAAAAACAGATGAGAATCCTAAAGAAACCTACAGGTTATGCAGCCTAACTATTCCCTTCAGACCCACAATAAGTTGAAAATCAGTTAAAGTATCTCAGACATGTAAGCTTGGCCTTAAATCACTGTTGATCAAATCAGGTAAACCGAACTCAAACACCTTTCTGGAACAATTTTTTCTTCTAAAAGCCATATGTAACAACATTTATAAATTAGGGAAGCTGCTTAACAAACTCAGTTTTCTAGGAAATCCTTTCCACTTTGGATGAATGCACTGATCTGTGCCCTGCTTCAGGGTGCAGAGTACTGCCTGGGGTTTTGGAAGGTTTTCTAAATGCCTTATTCAAGCTAAGTTTCCCTTCCATCTCTTCTTGAGAAGAAAAAGCAGAGGGGAATAAGGGAGATGAAGAGAATACAAAGTCCTTCTTGTATTCCCAATGAAGCTATCATATACACCAAAGTGAAGTATTAAGCAGGAGCTATTAACGTATACCCAGTTGTAAATAATAGAAATGTAAGTTAAAAGAGTGCTGGAGAAATAAGCCAATTAACTGTAACACAAATTCACTTCACTTCTTTTCGTAATAATTTATCTCCTAATCTTTCTTACATATATAACAAATTTTCTGCCCAGCTATAGCTCCTACATGGATATACGCTACATACAGAACCAGAATCACAAGCTATTCTATATTGGAAGATACTGCATGCAAGCCAAGAGTTCAAAAGTATGCACACACCGAAAATTCAGCCATGTACTGTTTGGATTAGAGCAGTTGCAACATATATTATCAAATATCATAATATGTAAGGATCCTTTATTTTCACTTGTAAATACTGGGTAGAACACAACTGCCCCACATGTTCTTCCCTCCTGATGCAGCAGCATGACAAAGCATTTGGCCAGCCACAAGCAGAGGAGAGCAGTGGCTCAGTGCAGGGGGCAAATGGCTATCAAATCTGATAGACATTATGTCATGCAGGTGGTAATACCAGCAGCAGATGAACTCAGCATGGTTAGAAAGCAGCTGTAAATTATTTACTATTTTAGGTTGGAAACATCCATATGCACCTCCACAAGATAGAAGCAAGGACCAGGGAATAAATACATACATACACACACAGACACACTCTATAAATGTGATGATTTCTAAATAGAAAATTTTTTACATCCGAACTTTAGACCCCAGTAGAATTACACAGCTCTGGATCATTTTCAGCTTCCTCAGATCCTCAAGAGAGTCCTAAATTCAAGGGGGAACAGGTAGAAATTAGAGAACCTAGTTTACTTGCTGACACCATAATTGGCAGATATAAGTCACACAGGGCCAAATGGATCAGGAAAAATTCTTTATATTCCAAAATTCACAGCCTGGAGAGAAATCAGAAGAAAGAAATCAGAAGAAAGAAATCAGATGAACTTCTCAAATTCTTAAGAGACATGAATTTCCTTTGACATAGTTTACTTCAGAAAAGGCCTGGCACATTGTACAACTGCTTAGGCAAGATCTTGCCTTTTCTCTTTTCAAAATTTAAAATAAAGCATTCTTCTCTAATTAGTTATTACTATAAATGTATCATATCGTGCTTTACCAAGATAACCAGTGTGAACAGAAAACATCCTAACTAAGCAGATGCTAACCCATGATTCTCAGAAGCATACATAAAGGCTGGAAATTTTGAAGGATACTGAACTATTAAGATGCTCAAATCTCACTGGATTAAATGGGAGTTTGAGCCCCAGTTTCCCTAGATTGCTTTGAAAAGTCAATGTTGAATCTCTTCTCTAGCCAGCCTGTAGCTGTGCCTGGGATTGCCCCAACCGAGGTGTAGGACCTTGCACTTGTCTTGGTTAAACTTCATGAGGTTGGCATCGGCCCACCTGACAAGCATGTCCAGGTCCCTCTGGATGACATCCCTTCCCTCCAGTGTATCAACCAAGCCACACAGCTTGGTGTTGTCGCCAAACTTGCTGAGGGTGCACTCAATCCCACTGTTCATGTTGCCAATAAAGATGTTGAACAAGACAGGTCCCAACACCGATCCCTGAGGGACACCACTCGTTAGTGGTCTCCAAGTGGACATTGAGCCGTTGACCACAACTCTTTGCGGGCGGCCATCCAGCCAGTTCTTTATCCACTGAGTGGTCCATCCATCTCTTCAATTTAGAGACAAGGATGTCATGCGGGACAGTGTCAAACACTTTGAACAAGTCCAGGTAGATGACGTCAACTGCTCTGCCCCTGTCCATCATAACAAGTAGAGCTTTGAAGCATTCCTGGACTACGGCAGGCACCTCGTTCTCAGCTTTTGTCTACTGTTTATACCTATGTAAGAAGAGTCTAAAATGCCATCAATATATTTCAATGGCATTTAAAAGTCCACTTCATGCAGATGTGACTTCCACAGAGCAGAAAGGCCAGATGTTGTTGAACAAGGATTTAAAACTTCTAATTATTATTCTACAGCAATCTTAATAAAATTAGATAACTCATTGTCGTGGTTTAAGCCCCATCAGTAACTTGGAACCACGCAGCCGCTCACTCGCTCCACCCGCTTCTTCCTCCCTCTGCTCCCAGAGGGATGGGGAGGAGAATCGGGGGAATGTAACTCCCACGGGTTGAGATAACAGCTCTCCAGTAACTAAGGTATAATATAAACCACTACTGCTACCAATAATAATGATAAGAGGAATAACAAGGGAAAAGGGCACAACCGCTCACCCCCCGCCGACCGATACCCAGCCCGACTCGAGCAGCGATCTGGGCCTTCCGGGTAACTCCCCCCAGTTTATATATTGGGCATGACGTGCTGTGGTATGGAATAGCCCTTTGGCCAGTTTGAGTCAGGTGTCCTGTCTCTGCTTCCTCCCGGCTTCCCCTCCTCTCTGGCCAAGCATGAGACTGAGAAAGTCCTTGGTCAGAGTAAACATTCCTTAGCAACAACTAAAAACATCGGTGTTATCAGCACTGTTCCCAGACTGAAAGTCAAAAACACAGCACTGCACCAGCTACTAAGAAGGAGAAAAAATGACTGCTGTAGCTGAACCCAGGACACTCATGTTACTCAAGATTATAAACAGTTTCTATCCATTATCATCTGAAAAATGACATCGAAAATACATCACAGGTATAAGGAAACTTTTTGTCTAAGCAGGTACAACAGTCACCATTTTTGGCTTATAATTATTTGCTTGCATGCCTTCATCTCCTATCCCTGTTGAGAAAAAGGTTTGACACTATGTACTTCTAGGCAGACATTCCCTGCTGCAAGGAGTTCCTGTTGAACAGCAGCAGCTAGAACTGATTTTATAGACACAGGAGATGTCTGGCAGAGTATCGGACCTCAACCTCAACAGACTGTGCTTTCTGATCATAGAGGCTCTCCAGAAAGTTTAAGGCAGGCTGTTGGTCCATGAACATGTACCTATCATCTAAAAGTAACTACCCAGATAATAGTAATACACAAAAGGTTGGTATAATCCTTATACTTTTATCTAATGGGTTATTGCAGATTTTTCCATCAGTATCTGGCACAATAATTTACATCTCTGCCGTTCCATTTTCCTCTACCTTGCCTCTCACACTTTCACTTAAACTTTTAGCAGTTGAGACAGAGACCAAGTCTTCCTCAGAAACACCTAAGTAGTTGTCTTCTGCAGACTAATCAGCCCCCCCTCAAATTCCAGTTAGTTTTCACATTACTAAACGCTGCAGCAACCATGTTGTAATACAGCACAGGCAAACAGCTCCACTAAAACAAGCTCCAGCGGAACATGAACGGTTTAGGAACTTGGCCAACTGATGAACACCACAATATCCCCAAGTGGAAAGACCTCCACAAAAGCCCATCAGAAAAAAAATAATAATAAAAAAAAAACCAAAACAAAACAAAAAACCAAACACACACCAAACACACACACACACAAAACCCAAAAACAAACAAACAAAAAAAAATCCCAAAGAATTCGTTGCAGTGATAAGCTTTTTTGTCCCTTGTATCTCACACAAACATGTTTGCAAAGAACAAAAGAAGTTAAAGGTCAATGAATAAAATAGTGTCAGGTTTTACATTCTACTGAAAACTTCTGAAATCAGTCTTATCATTCACTGTGCTTTCTCCAACTCCAATGTCCTAACAGAGTCATCTTCAAATTGCCTTTTAGTACACTCATCTGACCAATAAGAGACATAAGTACATTTACCTGGAACTCAAATATTCCAAGTTATATCAAATTGTTATCAGTTCCACCCTATGCAAATGAAATTATCTTCCCTACATCCCTTCAAATAAAGTTTCAGACCATAGATTCATAGAATCATAGCAAGGACCTTAAGATCAGCTGCACACTTCTATACTAGCTCAGTAAGAACAGCTGAAGAAAGAGAACCATTTCTGTGTCACTTCTAGAATTATGAAATTAAAAAGAAACCCAAACACTATTAAAATCTAGTTTGCCCTCTCTAAAACAAAATTATAACTAGCAGCACAAAGTAAGAATTCACAGTTACTCCAAAGTTAGAGAATGCAGGAAAAAGCAATTCAGAGATTTCTAAGAAAACCCCAAATCCTTCCCACATGCCATTCTGCTCAATGAATTCGAGCAGCTGTACTTCGAGATCACTGTCAGTCTGAAGGCAAAGCAGTGTCAGCTTTGTACAAAAATACATTCCCCAGACCTGGCTTTCAGATTCTTATCTTTACATTTTTGTGTGCTGCCAAAGCTACTAAGTGCATCTTTCCATCCTCATTTCCTAAATGCAGAACCTTCTCCACTCAGAATGAGATCCCCAAGTGGTCAATACCATGAAGTTGTCAGGATGTCCTTTTTTCCTTCCTCCTCCTACAAAAATAAGGAGTGTGGTTCAGACTTTGAAAGGATGGGAACAGCTGCTCACATCTGCACAACCATGGTATAGCTATTTACTGTCTGAGATTAGAGAACAAAAGTACTTTTATCAACTTCAGCCAACAGTTCTCTGGAGAGAACAGACTGCCTCTGAAGACTAAATTAAGCATTCAATTAAACTCTACAACAGGTAAGTACTGTTCTTATCCTCTTGGGGAAACATGTTCAATGCTATTATTACAGTCCCCTGTAAGTAACTCCAGTAAGTCACATCAAACTGAGAAATTCGCAGCTCCAGAAAATGTCCAATATAAATAACACAGATTTAAGAAGTGAGAAAGACTAAGCAAGTACTTCAGTTATTTTTAAAAAATATTAAAAGATGCAGAATGTTGGCACTACACAGGGACCATGTTCCACCATTGCATGGCTAGGCCAGTGGATACCTCCATTTCAGTAAAGATCCACAGGTGCATCAGGGCTTCCCATCCCATTTCTGATTCTCTGCTTCCCAGAATTAGATGCATATATAGGAATACTGAGGTATTTCTAAACACAAAATAATGCTACAGAAATACAGCATTAAAGAATTGATTTTTCTTCATTGATGGAGCATCTAATTTGGATTAAATGACTATGGTTATGAAATAGCTTCAGAATTTTTTGCTTTTAGTATGATAACTCATCAACTAGAGTTTAGCTTGCAGGAATTTAAGCAAAGAAGTTAATTAACAATAATTTTCAAAGTGCCAAAAGCTGCTATAGATTCAGTAAGTAATATATATACATAAGCATGACCTAAATAAATAAAAAGTTACTCCTTCCAGACCACAAAGCTTATTACCAAAATTAATTGAGCAAATATTGACTTAGATATTTTAATCATCTAGAATAGTTAAAGGCAACAGTAGCCTCTGAAGATACAAATATTCCTATTCAAACACTGAGCACAGTGATTTAATTAAGCAGCACATGCATCTCTAGTTTCTATGCATTTTAAGTAAATATTATGCTGGAAAGTAGCTGCCATGTTGAAAGAAGTTCTCCAAGCTAGACAAGGTAAAACAAAAAAGGAGGAAGCCAAAGCAGTGAACCAACTCTTAAGGTTTTTACCTGATTTAGTAAAACTGTATTTGGACAACCTAGTAAGGTTGGAAAGAAAAACAAACTCAGCAAAATCTGAACCTGAGCATAATTCATAAAAAAAATATTGTTTATTAGTGGGGAAAAAAGTTATATCACAATACCATGAAATAAACTCAACTCTCAAGCAACAATAGCTGTTACGTTTCCATTGAACATCTACTTTTTAATCACTGTGTATTTCAGACTATCTTTCTTTGCTTCTAAACCTAAAGATGTCATGGCCTTTAACGCTATTATCTTACTGGGTCCAGGCCTTCTGGATCTGTAACTCTCTTAATAAGCTCTTACAAAGTGTTTTCATGCAAGCAAATCATTATTACAGTCATGATCTTTTTTTCACACTAAGACCCTTACTCCATTGTTAAAGATTTGCAATAAAGAACAGGTGCAAGAGTAAACAATAATTCATAGGAATTTGCTCTGAATGAAAGCAAATATCATTTCAGAATAATGAGCAAATAACAGACAAGAAAGCACAGCTGCTTGACTAGGATTATTAGAGTGAGTAAGCACTACAAGATGTATCCACATTTATTATCAGTCTAAATTTAACAGGGCAGACATAATGAAAAGAAAAAAAACGCCTTTATAATGATGAAAATTAAAAAAAAAAATATGTGTGTCTATTTATATGATGTACACATAATGTATACACAGACACCTTTTTTCTCTGGATAGAGCCCCTGCTTATTTGACCTACCAGTGTGCTATAATCAACCTAACAAGAAAGAGTTCATTGCTGAAACAGGATCTTAAATCACAACCACAGCACTATTTTCCACGTTGCAGCTACCAGCATCCCTGGAATGTGCAAAAACCTGTAAAATAAAGCTGTGAGGTAGCAGGTGAGAATGGCTTCCAGCTTAGCACAGCTCTTGAAGTACTGCTACCAGATTTGCCGATGGGATGTTGGTAATTGGTTGATCCTGCAGGAACCTCTCTAAGTAGTTCTCGGTTGGAAAACACTTACATCCAGTACCAGGATGGGAGATGCTGCTAATTGGCTCTGTCTATTCAGAGAATCTGAGCTAGAGTTGGCAGCCAAAGTAACTGGCAACAAGAATATTGTCAGCTTCAACACTTACTAAGCTCTCCATTAGGAAATATTAAAGAGGAATGTGTACCAGTATCTCTTCAGGATTATCAGAGCACATGTTTTACTTCTGTAGTCAGTGAAAAAGATGTTGTGCCAATTTTTCACAATTCATTTGGCATTACCAGAGCTTCCTGTGATTTCTTCCAGTATAAATCCATAACTCAAACCCTTTTTCTGCAAATAGTAAGCTAGAGAACAAGCCGTTACATCCGTTTTTTCCCCTTCAGTGACTAAAGATCCATGGCTTTGATTGGTGCATGGGAAACCTGAAAGGAGGTGGTAGCAAGGTGGGTGTCATTCTCTTCTCACAGATAATGAGCAATAGGAGAAGAAATCATAGAATCATAGAACAGTTTGGGTTGGAAAGGACCTTAAGACCATCTAGTTCCAACCCCCCTGCCATGTACAGGGACACCACACACTAAACTATGTCGCCCAAGGCTCTGTCCAACCTGGCCTTGAACACCTCCAGGGTTGGAGCATTCACAGCTTCCTTGGGCAACCTATTCCAGTGCCTCACCACCCTCACTGTAAAGAACTTCTTCCTTATATCTAACCTAAACTTACTCTGTTTAAGTTTATAGCCATTACCCCTTGTCCTACCACTACAGTCCCTAATGAAGAGTCCCTCTCTATCCTTGTAGACCCCCTTCAGATACTGGGAGGCTGCTATAAGGTCTCCATGCAGCCTTCTCTTCTCCAGGCTGAACAGCCCCAACTTTCTCAGCCTGTCTTCATATGGGAGGTGCTCCAGTCCTCTTATCATCCTCGTGGCCCTCCTCTGGACTTGCTCCAGCAGCTCCAGGTCCTTTTTATGTTGACAACACCAGAACTGGACACAATACTCCAAGTGAGGTCTCACAAGAGCAGAGTAGAGGGGCAGGATCACCTCCTTTGACCTGCTGGTCATGCTTCTTTTGATACTGCCCAGGATACGGTTGGCTTTCTGGGCTGCAAGTGCACACTGCCTGCTCATGTCGAGTTTCTCATCAATCGCCACCCCCAAGTCCTTCTCCGCAGGGTGTCGGGGAGATTTGAGTTGGATGTTAGGAAAAATTCCTTCACAAAAAGGGTTGTCAAGCATTGGAACAGGCTGCCCAAGGAAGTAGCTGAGTCACCATTCCTGGAGGTATTTAAAAGACATAGATGTGGTGTTTAGGGACATTGTTTAGTGATGGACATGGCAGTGTTGGGTTAATGGTTGGATTCGATAATCTTATAAGTCTTTCGCAACCTAAGCAACCCTATGAGTCTATGAAACCTGTTTGTGCACTTCTGCACAAGTCCCATGTGTCTGCATGAGTGACACATGGTCTGAGCCAAACAGAAGCCATATCCCTACAAATTTCAGGGCTTCTCAGCAGAGCTAGTTGGGCACTCTGCCTTGGTAAAACAGCTGCTTAATTTCTGGAACATTTTTTCTTTTTCCCTTGAGGAAATGCACATCTGTACAAACCTACTCACATAACTATCTTAGAGTGGAGAAAAGAGTGACAAAATGAGAAGAATATGATGAAGAAGGAAGCGCTTTCTTGAGATACAGGTTCTTCGACAGAACTGCTGAGGCAGAATACAAGGTATGAATAATTTTAAGCTATCTTTGCCTCCCAAGAGGCTGGTTTTATGTGACAGAGTATGTCTGTGGTACAAAGGTGTGACTGCTGCAGCTGAAGTGCTGCATTTAATATAGTTACTGCAGGCACCAAAAGCTCTGAATTCATGTCAGCTTGGACTTCAGAGTAGACCAGTGTGGGGACGAGAAAGCTGTACAGCCATGCAGGACCCCAGAACTGCTGCTTCTCTGGCAGCCCTGAGTTAGTGCAGGCATGTCAAGCCAGACTGGGAAACAAAATGCAAACAGCTTAAGGCCAAAGCAGAATTGTGAGTTTGTCTTAATTATACCCAACCACAAAATCTACCTGACCTCAGCCACGCACATTCCCAGAACCCTATCCTGCTCTCCTTGCAAATTCTCTGTGCCTGGACAACTACAGCCGCTTGCCACCACCAAAAGCCACACAACTCCTTGATAGCAGCAAGAACCTGGCTGCAGAAGCTTCATTTAAGATGTCAAGATGAAGGTGATTTCAGTGGGAGTCTACTGAAATCATGAGTTTAATCACAACCATTAAGTCAGTAAAATTACATGTCAGTAGGTGTGATAATTGTCAGATGGAGGAAGGAAG
>NW_009913793.1:11890-17778 GCF_000696875.1 Nestor notabilis | reverse complement strand
AGAGCAAGCATAGATAAAAATTACAGCTTGGGCGTTCTGCTAGAATTATAAAACATGTGGGATGGAAATGAGAAATGAGCTCCAAAGACAACCTAGGTGAAGAGAAATGCATGGAGAATGAAATTCTGTATGACTTTTTTTTTCAATTCTTATTAAGCAGTGATATCATGGAAGTGGTTAGTAACTTACAAGAGTATCACACGTTTACAAGAAAAGCGCTCCAAATACACTTCAGCCTTTCAGTGTAAAACTCTTCAGATACATACCTACATTCAGATAAACAGGTCATAGTCACTTGTGCAGACGATACATATAATGCTACAGCCCATACACAATGACAAATACATAGACATAGGCTGCAATGTTTGATAGGGACCTATTTGAAAGGCCTTTTATGTAGTCACACAGTTTTAGAAAGGGATAAACATTTAAAAGTATTAATTCATGATTCAGATTGATCTACTGCATAATAGCCTCTGTGGATAGGACAATTCATCACTCAAAAAACAGCACTGGTAATGGCATTGCAACTCCTTTTATTCCTGTGCAAGCCTTTAAAGTTACTATATACCCACATCTTCAGAAACAGTCTCTAACCTCTGAATGCTGAAGCCTAACAGAAAGCTGTATGTGAAGCCTTTGTACACGTGAGAAATTACATAAAGATGATGAAAAGAAATTCAAGAAAAAGAGGATTGCCACAGTGAAAAACAGGCATAGGCCTGGGTTTTTTTTTTTTTTTCCACTTCATTTCTGGTGTTTGCCATCTTCATGAATGTCAAGCCAGTTCAGAACATAATGCAGCATATGATTGCCCAATCCAGGCATTGCCTTCCTTGTTTTCTCCTATATTAATCACTTCAGTTAATCTATTTACATGTGGCCTGTTAGAACAAACGTAGTTGCTACAAACTGAAAATTAAGGTCCTATACCTATATTGCTTGGCCTGTGAAAACAAGAATGAACTAGATTAAACTTTTTGCAGTGGTGTTCTTGTTTTGTGTTGGTTTTTTCATCCAAATGTGGAGGCAAATGTTTTACTCCATTCTCCTTGCTCTCTGATCCTGTGATTCCTGTATTTGTTGTTGTAGAATGAGACATTCTGAGCTAACCCTGGAGGCAGGGAACACTTGAAACAGCATGATCAACAGTGTAAATTTTCTGAGTAGTCTAACTGCTGGCTTCTTTAAACACCCAAGCTCCCAGAGGATACAGGGTTTAAGACCCCATTATACACCTCACATACAGTTTATAATGCAGCACAGAGCTTTTGGATTACCATACACTTGCACCTGAAGCATTCATGTTCTTCTCCTGGAACACCACCAAAAACAAGACTCTCTCCAGAAATTTAGCCCAGTCATGTAAGTACTGGCACATTACTTGATGAGACAGGAAATGAGAAAAGCCTAAGATTTCTGCTAACAGGTAAGTGCTAGTATATCACAAAGCTAAAGGCCCACTAGTTAAAAGAGACAGTATTAATCCTTTACTTCACATGCTCGGCATCTAATCTTTTTTTGCTTGTTGAAGTGATAACAGCTGAAAAATAGTTCTGCTGGTTATGTTTGAACCTCTTATTCACATTTCTGCCCCAGCAATTGCCTGCAGCCTGCCCATACTCAGAGAGATAGAACTGCAGTTATCCCATCAGATGCCTTGCTATGAGCTGAGGTCATCGGTCCCTGCACACTCCCAGCCACAAGGATAAACGAGTTCACTAAAATAGCTCCAGCTCTTACTCTCAGCTGAAACACAAAGCTTCCAGTGGCAACTGTTTTTGCCCCTCTGATGAGGAAACAGAAAGAGTTCAGACCTCTCTTCCACTTCATTCACAAGTTTGTACCAGACCTGCCATCAAGACTTGTCCAACCAACAAAAAAATCTTAGTAAATGCAAATATTTATTTTTGTTGCAGTTAAAGCCTTCCAATCATAACTGCACAAAATATAAATCTCCATTTCACATATCCACAGCTGCTCTTGTATGTCATGATCAGCCAAACGATCCTCTAAACAGCCTGGGAGAAAAATAAAAGACAGTATAGCAACGTATTTTACCCAATGCCACTATGCAGATACTTAGTTCCTCCCACCCCTCAATTAAACGAAATAGCCTATTACGTGGTAAAGACACTTCATTTAGTCTAAAGACAAATACCTTTATATGTAGATGTATCTTGAAAATCCAGAAAAGTTGTGGGTTTTAATAAAAGAAAAAAAGAAAAAAATAAGTATCATAGTGCTGCTGCTGAATTTCCTAGTAAGTTGTAAAAGGTGCTGATTTGAAGAAAGGAAAACAAGAGGCTGTGGAAGATGATGGTAGAGAGGGAAAAGGCAGACAAAAGTGAGATCAGGAGGAGGAGGAAAAAAATAAAAATAAGAATAGGCAGAAAAAAAGTCAGAAAAACTGCCAGCAGAATGCATTATTAGAAGAGGGAAGATTAGAAGGAAATGCAGTTGGTAAGAGGTCTGAAAGGTATATGCTGTATGGGGCAACTACAGTAGCACTCCAGACTAGTGAGATTCAAATTTGTTTGGTTTCAGTAAAAGGGAATTAAAAACATCAGCAACATGCTTGTATTACTTAAGAGCTTCTTTCAGATCATTCTTGCCTGTTCCCTAAAGTCCCAATATGGGATAAATTAAATCTTCTGAAGAATATTTCAGTTCTGAAGCATGCTGTCATCTGTTCCCCAGTGGGAATAAGACTTCATTAGCAGATCTGGAGGGCATGCTGCAAGGCACTTCCATTTATACAGCCTGCTACACAGAGTGGGGATTTGATCAAGGTGAGATCAGCATATGAGAAAACAGCTGAATGTTGTTCAACTATTTGAGTTCTGTTTGTCCCCGGAATTTGTTTCAGCAATAATGAAAATCTGGAAGACAGCTTGTGTAAGTGAATCACAGACACTCATCCTGCTGAAACATCTCCGTCAACCTGAAAACGAAATTTTGTGCAAGATTGCTGGAATGTACAACCCATTGATCAGGCTTTGTATGAAAGTACAGAACTACAGACAGATTAAAATATAGAGTCCACCAAATTACCAAATTGTTTCATTTTTTACCAATGAGATTAACATCCAGAGAGCAGACAAGTCTTTAGCATGACCTATCAGGATAACATTACATTAGTACATTTAAAATGGGATTTAAAAGTAGAAGAGTCATTGGCATCATACGTTGTGCATGATCATTTGCATCCAGTTCACTTTCCTAAATCACATGAAACTAAAAGAGCTTCAAAGAAGAAGATCCAGTTCATCCTACCAGCATGAAAACAGGCAAGTTTAAAAATCTTTCAACTACATGTTTGCACCCTAACAAAGACAGCAAGAGGCTGTTTTGGTTCTTTCTTCTTTATACACCTTTATAAATCTGGATAACTAAGTATTAGTTTCTCAGAGTAACTCCTATTTAATATTTGTATTATGTAGACAACAACATCAAGCAAGCTAATCAGAATCTTTCCCAAAGAAACAGATGTGGTTATTCCCAACAGTAAAAAGATTTGACTTGGACTTCAAAGAAATTATTCCCCACTTCACCTAGGCTTAAAATGCATTTGTAACACTTACATTCATTCTAACTATAATGCTTGCTATGAACTTGCAACTCAGGTTCAGGTTCACCCACAACTCAACTTCTAGTGAGATCATCTTTTGTTTTAATGGAGTACTTGTAGAATTAGCTGAATTATGTGGGTTACATCCAAAACCATGATCCCAAGCAGTCATCCTAGACTGCTGCCCAACTGCAAAGGTGCCTAAGTTTCTCAAACTGAATTTTAAATTCTCTAGGTGTCTAAAACTCCATTCCTTCAATTGTCCAGAGTTGTCAAAGACCATACAGCCTAAGGTCTATTTTGATGTTGCACTTAGATGATTTAGACGTTGTAATGCAACAGAGCACAGACAGTAAGCTTCTGACAACCAGATTAGATTTGATAGAGACCAACCAATGGCAACTTTTTTACAAATCATTTGTTTTATAGAACATTCTACTCACTTTTCATTTAATTGGTACCAAACCAGGAGATTTAGTCAGCTGAAGAGACTTAATTAGTCAAAATGAACATTTAAGATTCATGTTTAAACTTCAATTTCTAGAGAAAAAATAGGTATGTTTTCAACAGCTTCTATCACTTAGAAGACTGTGCAACCAGCCCAGATCAAAACCAAAGAAGCACTACCCCAGGGGTTAAAAAAAAAATAAACAAATAAAAAAGGAAGCTTAAGTGAAAGAAGATTTAGGAAAAATAGGATCATATTTTTAAAAGCTGTGCTATTATCCTGAAAATGAATAGAACAACAACACTGTGAGATACACTGTTTACTGTGTCTAATAAAGCAGCTTAAAATTTAAGAACATTGCAACCTGACAGCTCCACAACATGCCCTTGGATTCTGGAAGTCAAAATATCTTTGACCTAGTCCATGCTTCACCATCACCAGTGAGCAGGCCACACCCCACTTCTGTGGCTATTTAGGCTCCCTCAGTCCTTCTGGGTTTTATCTTATTTATTAGAACTGAATGTCTTATTAGGCCACCAAATATTAAGCAATTATCCAGAGACAATATGAAGCAAAAAGGAGGAACAGATTCTTATATGTCAAAGCTTCAGGTAGACATATTATGGCTCTTGGGACTTTGCTTCAAAAAAACTTAATTATCATTCGTAAGTCCAGATTCACATGTTTCTTTCAGAGTCATGTGAGATCATTCAAAGGTCCCTTGCAAAATCATCATGGAGAATGTATGTCATTACAGGCTGTGACATGAGCTAGGCTTTCCCAATAAACCTGCAGAAAGGAAAACATACCCCTAAGAACAGCAATGAAATCTGACAGGAAGAGAAATTTTATCATAAAAAGAAAAAAAAATTCCAATAATGGCTCCTAGCATTTTTTAATCACAGCTACCGAACTGTTGCATCCTGAGGAACATGACTTGTTTTAATTATTTATTGGGAGTTGATGGTTTACTTGGAAGCAAATGCAATTATAGCCTGACACTTCCATCACTATCAGTTTGTTTTGTTCACCTGACACTGCTAAGAGGAAGGTTCCATTCCATGGAAATTCTGACATTTCTCTTATTGGTTTTATAACTCTTCCAAGAGACTGAAAGTATTCATTTTATTGTATTTGTGCAAAAATTGCAGTTAAGATATTATTAAGATTGATGGCGAACACCAGCAATAAACCAAGGCTCAAACACGTAAATGTCTTTTCTCCTTTCCATTAGATATATGCTATATATAGTCTTTGAGAAGCAAAACCTCCACTGACATCAAAGCCCAACCCCATAACAGACCCATTCAAATAGCTCCAATATCCAGAAAACAAAATTTAGGGGACAAAAATAATACAGAAAATAAAAATTCAAAGACTAGCAAAACAAGGGCTAGTAAGATGGATAAGAATTCTGCTCCACTGAAGTCAAATGGAATTTTGCTAAATTTAGCCTTCAAGTTAGATGTTTGTTCCCTTCCAATTGATCATAAACAGGAAAAATGAATGACATTCTCAAAAGTGCTGTAGAAAATTTCGGCTAGTTTCAGTATTCAGAGTGTTTCAGAATATTCAGTAAAATATTCACACAGATGTCAGCAGCTGAATTAAATACTGCACTTCAAGATCAAGTTAAATTGTTAAGCAGTTTTTAACCTTGGTTATACACAACCATGTGATGAACCTGCTAACCATCCTTCAAGGAGCACTACACACACAGCTGCAAAAGTGGAGGGGAAGAGCAAAAGAAAACACCATAAGCAGCGGGACCAGATTGTAACAACATTGTTAAGGCTGATTTCAGCACCCGTACAACTGCACTTTCATCCTTCTATTAGTACAGCCCAGGGACTTCTAATGCATACTGTG
>NW_009913793.1:0-11859 GCF_000696875.1 Nestor notabilis | reverse complement strand
CATTCCTGGTTATCAGGTCACTTCTAAGTGACCTGAATATGGTGTGGCCATCATTGAACTCAAGCCTCACACCACAGTTTATAGGACTGATGCTCTGGCTTAGTGCTGAATGAGTGGTTACACAGCTCCTGGTCAGTATGAGCAAGCTCATACCTCCCCAACCCTGGAGAGGGTTCCTTCCGTGCTCTCTGAAGAGCACAAAAAGCTTGCAGGAGTACATGAAGCAGATATCAAGCGCCAGACACTTCAACACTGCACCTAAGAACAGGGACATACACTTGTTTTCCTCCCAGAGTCTCACCACAACAGCATATAGTTCAAGCAAACATCAACACATCCAACTGCTTATCTCCACCAGACCCATGCTATGTAGCCTTAAAGGCTTATGTATGTCAACCAACAAGGTAAAAAGTAATCCAGGTTTACAGGAAACTGGATGGCCCAGATGCTTAAACAAAGCCAAGCATCCTAAAAGCAGGCAGTGTTTGGACAGTCAGTAGTTATGTCAAATTTAACATAATGAAGTGATTTTAAGTTCTCTGTGTAGGATTTGGAGGTAACAGAGGAAAACACACATTGGTGAATCTGTCAATGTCAGACTCCCCCATGCCAACCCAAACAGTATTAGCCAAAGAGAACTGATTTAAAACACACCTCATAGTAAAGTGGCAAAAGGTAATTTGAAGAGAAAGATATACTTGTTCAAATTACTCTCCATAGCTCATAACTACCTCACTCTATGCCCTTGCAGTTTATCAGTATTGTAGAAGAAATTTATGAATTTTTCCTTTCTGTTGCCGAAGCACACTGATGTTAATGCAGTTACTTAGCACCTCTGATGCAGCCAGGAGAAGATTTGACTTTAAAACATTCACACTTCAACAAAAGAAGTATCAAATTGCTTAAGGAAATACTGACAGGAATTGTTTTCAAAGTGTCACAGTAAGTAAATGATGATGACAACTCTGCTCTTTACTTCCTCTAAGGGAAAAAACAAGGAGCCAAGCATCTGCACAACCCAACTAAGTTCAGTTACAGAATTAGACACTCCCCTCTCCAAAGTCATCAACAAGTCGTTGAAGCAGGATCTCACAAAATTGGTAAGTACTGATCCTATGGGCTTTTTTAGCGGGGAAAAAAGCCCTCCTTAGGTTGCCATGCACATTCCTCAAAGTACTTTTCTGTTTTCTCTGGGTCATATTTGAGACCTGAACTACAAGAACCCTTGCATTCAGCCCCTATGTTGCACCAGTCTTTTGGGAAGAAAAAAATACAACCAAACAAAATCCAACAGAAAACAAACAAATTAAAAAACCCATAACATATGAAGGAAAGCAACTCCCTTAAACAAATCTGGCATCTTTTCCAATATTAGATGTACCATATGCCTAACTAAGGAAGTTAATCCCCATTTATGGCAGGCAGAGAGTACGCACTTTCAGATAACATCTAATGCACTGACTTTATACTTATTTGTCCACCATCCTAGATCATATTCACCACCATACAGACTGTTCAGGTGAATTTTAAGATTCTGCTCACTAATTTCCCACTTTTTATGTCAATAAAATGCATAAGCTTTTCTTAACACGTGTACTACAAACACTGTAAATGTGCACAACTGAAACTTTATCAATTACAAAGTTATTGTTAAAAGCTAAGTTAGCCTAGGAATAGATAGCTTTCCCCTGAGCTTTAGCAGTTTTCTTGGGGGGAGGAAGGGGGTGGGATTAAAAAAAAAAAGAAACTAAACTAAGAAAGCTACCTTTAGCACAAATCACAACCCTATCTTGCACTTGAAAACATATTTTGAAGTATACTGCAGGTCTTCATGGAAATCCAAGGGTAGGAGAAGCAGGAAATCAAATTGAGTTGTTGGGTTTTGATTGGTTTTTATTTGTTATCCACTTACTTAGTCACACAAAACTCATGTCATCAGACTTACCTAAATCCACAATAAAACTTGTTTTATCTTTTAGCTTCATTTTTCTCATTGTAGTTTTTCATTTTTGAAGATGACTTTATAATCTACTTTATTATTGCTCTTATTACACAAGAAAATTGTATTCCCAGGTGCAGGCAATTTCTTACAATCTGCTTTTAGTGTTTCCAGGCCACCAGTTTCTGATGTGATACAGTGAGCTCAGAAGACAGACATACAGTGCAGGAAACCAAAATATCCTGACATTGCAAAGACAGATGTTTTCTAAACTAAATATTGTTATTGTACTATGCGTAGTATAAACAACTACATCTAATTCTAGCAAATACTGGTACACATCCATTTGCCTGATTTACATGAAAGATTTCAGTAGAAGCTCATTTCCTCTGTTTGCTAAGGCACTAAAACATGAAAAATTATTTAAGCTTATTCCCAGCTGGATAGTAAGAAATATGTTGGGTCACTCACCTGCATGCTATACCTTAATTACATAGCTTTTGGTACTCCCACTGAAAGAATACATTCCATTATAAACTGAGAAGCAAACTATTGAAATAGCACACACTGACGAACTCCAGCAAACAGATTTTCCAATCTGAATCAAACTTTAATTTAAAACTAACTGAGATCAGAACAACAGGGGTAGACACAGGAATACATACTAAAAGAGGAAAACCCAAATCTATATTCTACAATATGGCTCTGTGCTTACAGATGACATCATGTATTTTTGGTCTAAGTACTCTCACACTAGATAAAATGGAGCACCCCATAAAGTTATGAATTTATCCACTGATGATTTTTTTTTGTGTTCAGTACTTTCTAATATCCAGTTAACACAGATCAGCATAATTACAACGTGACATGATTGAACAGTTAACTGAATGAGTGCAAGGGCAGAAATTAAAGAGGTAGTAAAAAGTGAACTGACAAGATGTTTATTTGTACAACTACTAATATTTTAGATATCCACTACACCACCACTGAGCTTCTATGAACAACTTGATCTGTTCCAAAGACAAAATTTCATATGAGAAAAATTTCCCACTCAACTCTTTTTGCATCAGTTTTAACATGGCATCAAACACGGCTGTGGAGTTATACCACCACATCATAAACAAAATCACTAAAATACTAATCACTACCAGAAATGGAACACAGACAGAATATTAAGTCTAGCCATTAATCTCCTAAAATTTAGTTTTCTCCTGAACTGAAAGCTCTTCTTGTAGCATTTTTAGAGCAGTTCAAAGTCGAAGAAGGGTAAGACCTATTTTCTAGATATACTTCAAAGTTCAGCCAAGCTGGTTGCAACCTCAAGAGATCAATGCTTCTTTTTCTTTTCTCTTTTTAATCAGTATGATGATAAATTCAGTCCCTCATGTTTAACAGATTATTTCAGTGCACTTATTAGCCACCACTTTTTTTTTTAATATTCTTTTCATATGGAACAAAACTTTATTTTACCTTCCCTAAATTCAACAGATCCAGAACATCTAAAGAGCATGTGTGTTATCACCTTGGATTTGCCTTCATATTAATGCATCTCTATTTCACTGTAAGAAACATCTGGGACAACTTCAGGCAGCCTTTTAAAAATATGGTAGTCCATACGGCAGAATAAATGCCAGGAGACAAAAATAAATTTTTTGTATTGTCATTTAGTTTCACTTGTAGTTAAATGTGAAATTAACAAAAGGTGTTTCTATAGGCAGCAGCCTGATTTGTGAAGTTTTGTGACTCCAAGACAGAAAACACAGGAAAAGCCCTCTTCTTGGCCTACTCACCTTATCCTGATACAGGGTTAGAAAAACATATTCTCTTAAAAGACAGGATGTACAACCAAGCTCAGTAGTTACTATTACAAGCCCCATTCTTTAAAAAGAAACAAAAATCTAAACTACATGCTATACTGAATAAAAGACAATTACCATTAGGCTTTATTGCACAAAGACAAGAACATGTAGGTCTGGAATTTGCAGTGGTCACAGATTATTCAAAGCTCAGAAAATCTAGTAAAAGGGATGGGAGCCCAGGTCTTCCCATTTGCAAATAAACATCCTCACAGCTAGCCATGTTTTCTCCTAGGTTAGGGCATTCTTTGATCAATGATCAATTCTGCTCTGAGAATGCATTTCACCTTGTGAAAAATCTTATCCACACTACATGAGCATCACATGTTTTAACTCATATACCAAAGCAAACCTAGAGAGTAGCAATCCCCACTATCGCCACTTGCTTAACCCAGTAAAAGTTAGGTGCATAGAATATTGTATCACAGTAATGCCCTACATACAGACTGGAGTAAAATATATTTACTGAGAGAGGTAATCCCGAGAAGAGTAAACAATTCATAGACTCTAGATTTCTCCATTGTGAGAATTGCTACATGAAAGTTACAGCTATAACAAATCTAGCTAATTTCTCTGGGTAAGGAGACATGGTGAGAACATATCAGACAGCCCTGAACAAGCAGCTACATAAGACACACCACTGTAGGGACTCCCATTCTCAGAAACATCTAGAGGCATAAGTCTGCCATTATTGCCTTTACAAGAAGGTGTTAAGAAGTAGATGCTGATATACCTCAGTTAAAGACAACTGTCTTTTCTGAGCTAGTTTCTCTACGCTGGTTAGGAGGAGACAGGGGAAATTGTATTTAAAAAGGTGGAACTTTCCCCTGCCCAGAAACATAATAGCAAGTATGTAGGGATCACCTGAGCTCTAGATAATTTCCTGTAGGTCATAAACAAAGAAGGCTGAAGAAAGTTTGCCCTAATACAATCATGCCAATCAAACTCCTATTTCAATTTAAAGCAGGAAGAATTTAGTGTCTTTTTATTGACTACCCAAACACAACTAGACAGTGAAATTTCATCACTATCTCCTCTCAAAGCTCACTCTTATTTGCTATAAATATTTTCCTATATCAAGCAAGCACTGGTAAAATAATATAATACAAGTCAGCTACTACATTTCTCAAAATATGCTTTTAAAGACTTACAAGCATAGTATTTGTGCCAGTGGCATAGTTGTGTCTCTCACTAGAGGCAACTGCGTACATTAGCATCTTTGAATGGAAGCAGAGGTTTTCATGTTTATGGTATTTTATGCAAGACATTTCATAGATACAGAATGCAATCAGTAGACTTCTTTCCTTAAAAGGCTTTATAAACACTGTATTATGTATGCCTCAGAAGAGATCATGCTGTATCTTGTGACATGTTTTTATGTAATATTATGGTAACTGTTTAATACTCCTAAAAAAAAAATAATCCCTAAATATCCTCAAGCACAATGTAAAAGTTAAAAATTCCAGTACAGAGAGGAAAATGTTTGGTACAGATAAAGTAGCTGATTTTTCAGCAAATTCCAAAGATGACATTTTGAACAAGATAAGAACCTAAATCTTTATTAGACTACTTCTATCACTGACCTTTCAACCTTCATGAACTCCTTTGTGGATTTATTCGAAGTTTTCTTCCCAGGCTTCAACTACAGATTTAACAGGGTGTAGCATTAATGGAAATTCTGGTGTGTGACCTCCAGCTAGCCAGTTGAAGGGATTCCTTTGTCAGTCTGACCCTCCTGCAGAACCCAAGCAAGCCCACCTGTTCAGGAGTAACCTAGGGCATAAGAAACCAAAGCATGGGGTCACAAAAAAGTCCTCTCTTTTTGGACAAATCTCTACGGAAGAAGGCTCCACTTGCTGACTCAGTACTACCGCTTTGCTTCAGGAAGGCAGCAGCTGATCTAGAGAACATTTCCATCAGCAGGAGCTACAGATCTGCTCCCACTTGCATTTTGCTTTCTCCTTTTCAAATTTCTCCCTCCGAGTCTCTCACCTCTCACAGGCTTAGAGGCACAACTGCCCAACTTCACCCCTCCTATTAACCCCATCAGAAAACTACAAAAGAGAAGCCTGGGTTCATCTGCTCAAATAGGAAGATAACTGAAAGCAAATTTGGAACCACAAACATCTAAAAGGCCCTGCACCGTAATAGTGGGCTGCTCCAGGCACAGAGTCCAGAGTCTCATTCAGAAGGCAGTGGGTGCTAGCTGAAAATCAACTCCGGTTCCTCACAATTTAAGTACAGGTCATTATCACCAAGCAACCAGCCTGAAAGACATAGTAGGCACTTAATCAAACCAGAAACTGCTTCCCTGGTGTCAGCTCAAATGGAAAAAAGAACCCGTGTGTCATCACCCCAAATAGCTAGCTGGAGTTACATTTCTCCATGAAGGCAACTGTAAACTAATACACAAACAGAACAGCATGGGTCCAAAAATTTTGCCCTGTGGGATTTCTTAGAAGACTTTGACTATACAAGGAGAAAAACCCATCTGTAAAATTACGTTTACTGCATGACAAAGTTATTATGAGATACTTCATGCATCCTCCAGATACTGAAAAGGGTATTGAGAATGACTTTGCTGCGGAAATAATAGAAAACCAGTTGTAGCGAAGCAGATGTTATAAACTAGCATTTACACATGAATCATTAATACATTAGAGACACATGGAGCTCTGGAAATGTCTGAATCCCAAATGAAACACTTCTGAAACTACTGTAATACTGTTCAATGTACTGTAACAGTCAGAAAAGTAATACATTGCTATTTTACATAAGAAAAAGGATAGGATAAGGTGAAAGATAGTATAAAGTCATCATAGAAATCAAATTTATACTCAAGTGGTATATTGTGTTCACTTCAAGATTCTTCATTTTAAAAGGAACAGATGATAACTGATTAATTCAGAGACAGGCGAAAGATGTGATTAGAAGTGCTCAGTCTCTATATCCAAGCAATAGGGCAAGGAAGAGATTCTCAAATATAATAAACTGACATAAAACATAATTTATGGATTTCTATTCATCTTTTCTTGCAAAAGACAACCACTTAGACAAGTAAAAAAATGAAAATTCAAAACTCCTATTTATCATCCCTCCTCCCCTACATAAGGCAATTAGTCTGTGAAGTTTGCTGCTACAAGGTTACGACCTAAATGAAAACAGCAGAAATATATAAGTGGTTAGAGCAGACTTGTTTTCAGTCAGGAGCAATGATAAACAGAAACAAATCAGCAACCAGCGAGGTCAGCCTTGACAGTTCAGGAATTTAGGGAAGTTTCTTCCTTTTGAAGTAATATTTGTGACACCTTTTTCCTCATTTCATTTTTTTCTCTCTCTCATCTCCTTTTTAAGCCACTATTTAGAGAGAGCAAATTCAAACAGTCAAGCTTCAGTTAAGAAGCCCAAGCATGATAAAGGATGTTAGTTTATTGTCTTCCCAAACATTTTTTAATCACTCATATACATACAGATGTATACAAACACACTGGATTTGGTGAGTATAGACTTACCACCGGTTTCCTCTTGGGTTATGTTTACATGGGGGATGATGGGGTGGAATGTCTTCTTACAGAGAGCATTTCATTTACCACACAATTTTACAGTGGACATTGTGTGTAAAGATTTTATTTTGAGATGAAGCATACTTACCATAAACACACTCTTTGTGCACATATCTTTCCTCCCCCAGAGATAATAATTTCTTTATGCATCTCTTTAATAAAGCAGAGATCCATCCCTGGATAGAAGCCATTCTGTTACAAAATCGAATCGAGAAAACAGGGCAATGAGGCTGAGGTTTTAAAACAAGGGAAACTAGATTTCACTTTTGCTAAAGGAAATACTTCATTTACACCTATTCAGCTGTTTAATCTTGAACACATCTTTCTTTCCAGAGGAGCACGCTCCACTCCAACATCTCACTACAATGTACTATCAAATCATCCATCTTTTTCAGACCAACTGTTTTTAAATTGAAAGTCATTATCCACATTTCCCTTCATTTTGATTTTCGTTTTCCTGGATGGCTCACTATTCTCCTAGTTTGCACAGGAAATCAGTCTTCCTTTTAAACTGGGAAATATCTCTGCTTCCCAGAGAGTTCAGCCTGAAATGAACTATATATCATAGAATCCTAGAATGGTTTGGGTTGGAAAGGACCCCATGGGCAGGGATGCCTGATACTAGACAATGTCGCCCAAGGCTCTGTCCAACCTGGCCTTGAACACCACCAGGGATGGTGCATTCACAACTTCATTGGGCAACCCATTCCAGGGCCTCACCACCCTCGCTGTGAAGAACTTCTTCCTTAGATCTAACTTGAACTTCCCTGGTTTAAGTTTGAAGCCATTACCCCTTGTCCTACCACTACAGTCCCTAATGAAGAATCCCTCCCCAGCATCCTTGTAGGCCCCCTTCAGATAGTGGAAGGCTGCTATGAGGTCTCCACGCAGCTTCTCTTCTCCAGGCTGAACAGCCCCAACTTTCTCAGTCTGTCTTCACACGGGAGGTGCTCCAGCCCTCTTATCATCCTTGTGGCCCTCCTCTGGACTTGCTCCAGCAGCTCCATGTCCTTTTTATGTTGACGACACCAGAACTGCACACAGTGCTCCAAGCGGGGTCTCACAAGAGCAAAGTAGAGGGGCAGGATCACCTCCTTTGACCTGCTGGTCACACCTCTTAGATGCAGCCCAGGATACGGTTGGTTTCTGGGCTGCGAGTGCACACTGAAGCTGGCTCATGCTCAGTTTCTCTTCGACCAACACCCCGAAGTCTTTCTCTGTACAGCTGCTCTGAATCGCTTCTCCACCCAACGCGTAGCACCAAGAACATGTCCCAGTATCTTGTTTCCCCATTTGACTTTTAGCATTATGTACCCAGCGTATTTATGTCTTACATGCAGACTCAAAACCAGCAAGAGCTAATCAGATTGTGTGAAAGACCAATTAAAATCTAAGGACAAGGCAGAAGGAGTTCAGCATCTGCTCTTTGGATAGACGACAGATACCTAAAGGACAGTGTCTGTCATAGTGCAGCAAGGATGCACCCTGCCCTCAGCAACTGCAGGAGCCAGACCAGCAGCAGGGCACAGATGATGGACTGCCACTTCCTAAGGGCAAAAAAATTGGCAACCCAGATGTATTTTCTCAGCTTTCCTACTTGTTAGGCTACAGACTTGGGCTGCTCCTTGAAGATTACCTAGTGATATTATGGCAGATAGGCAGACAGACACAGCACACACATACCGTGAAGACACAACTTTTCAGAGTCACTACCAAGCCCAACCACGGACAGTCAATTTATTATTTCTAAATATCTAACTTTGCATATGATCATCATGAATCAAACTGTTCTGTTTTCTTCTCCCAAAGATTTACCATTACCTCACTCATTTGTGTTTACAGGCCTTTTCCAATGAAGAAATCATTTTTCTTCCACTTCATTGCTATGATTTCCAATTTATAACCACATTTTGAGGCCTATCAATTACTATTTTCCATCCATTTAACATGCACCAGCTGACTGTAGGGTTGCTTATTTTCTTAGCTGAAATGCCAGATGGTAGCAAGTCAAACACTCTAAATACTTCCATTGCATTAATAACACTACAGTTATGAACCCAATATGTTATCTCATCAGAAGCAATAGTGAGTTAAAAAAAAAAAAAAAATCTATTCTCTATAAATGCATGCCAATTGGCATTAATTATCTTACAACTTTTTAATTTTGTATTAATTGAGTCTTGTATCAGGTTCTTCATTATCTTCCCTGGATTAATATTGGTCTGACAAGCCTATAATTATCCTGGTCATTGAATTTACCCATATTAAAGACAGCACAGCATTATCTTATTTGCAGTCCTCTGGAACCTACCTAATATTCTGAGACTGTTTGAAAATCAAAAACCTATTAATTTCTCCCTACTGCATATTTTTCTGGTAAGTATTCACAATTCAACTTGTAAGTCATTTTCTTTGTTTTAATAGATACAGATATGCATAATCCCCTATATACATACCAGTTATTTCTTTTAGTGAGACACTGCCCATCCCCCACTCCCCATAATAGATTTGAGTTTCATTTTCTCTTATTATTTGCATTATTCTCAGATAAATGTATAAGTAACTACATTGGTAACTTCTTTTTAATAAACACCACAAGCTACTCTCTTTATCTGGTTTTACCCTAAATTAGCAAAACACTTGAGTGTATTAGAATCATAGAATAGTTAGGGTTGGAAAGGACCTTAAGATCATCTAGTTCCAACCCCCTGCCATGGGCAGGGACACGCACTAACCCAGCCCCCCCAAGACTCTATACAACCTGGACTTGAACACCGCCAGGGATGGAGCATTCACAACTTCCTTGGGCAACCCATTCCAGTGCCTCACCACCCTCACTGTAAAGAACTACATAAATTCAAGATGATTTATTTTTGTTTATCCTTTTGCCAAATATATTTACAATTTTGAATTGAATTTTGAAATTGTTAGGGTTCTTTTCAGCAACACACATGTTCCCAAACACTCATCCTTACACATACAGCTTTTCAAACAATCTGTTAAATCACCTAGAAAATGTTAGAATGAATTTTAGAACTGGAGAACCTTAAAAGAAAGAACACCATGGGTTTGTCTAGGTGTAAGTCCTTAAGCACAGCAATCAGCCCAAAGTTTGATTTCAACTACCCAAGGACAGTAGATAAACACACTGTGATTCAGTATTTAAGGAGGAACCAACAGCTGAGTGCCTTGTAAATGCTGAACTTAATATTTGGTTTTGCATGCTGGAAACAGCATGTTCTGCAATCACACATGCTGCAGACTAGAAGCTATTCCATAGCTACATGTATGTGACATAGATATGTTGCTTAGCACTGCAATGTACAAGTTAGAAAGGTTTTCACCTTGACCTCACCACACATCCCCATATGTTTATAGTCTCAGAATAAAGAAAGAGGAAAAAGAAAAGTATTTTCTCCTTATTTCAGGAATAATACTAGCAAGAAAAACTTGTGTGTTCAAATTCTACGAAAGTTGATGAATACATGCCATGGCTCCATTTTACAAGGTATAATTTTATAGAGTTCTTCCTATGCAAAACTTGCTTTTTATCTTGATGTTGATCTCGGATTCACCGCAGTTAATTTTGTTACACATTCCAGCGATTAAAGCTGGAGTCACAAGGTGCTTCTTCAATTTCATTAACACCAAAGTGCCTCAGGGTTTTGTTCATCACCAGTATTTGCCAGGAGCTTAATGGTCAAATACATTTTGCAGGGTAGTCCAAGGACTTCATATCAAAATCCTTATTTGATTTTCTTGCATTACCTGTTTAGGTATGCAGGCAAATCCCTCAGCATACACCTCCCAAAAAATTAACTATATGTTAAAAAACTACAGTTTTCCTAAACGGAATTTTGAAGGAAGATGAAGAAGGTTAAGTGTTTTTGTAACCACTTAGCTAAGGTTTAGCTCTCAGCACAGCAAGTATCCCACCTTAAAAAGCAGCATGCAGGGAGAAAAGTAAAACAACATGAACAAAAGCTCATATTTTGTTGCTTGAATAATGGTGGGGAGCCTCATTAAGCAAATAAAAGATTTTTACGAGTGCTTAATAAGAAAGATACCAATATTGCTTCTAGGTTAAGTGAGATTGCCACAAAGCTTTCAGAAATAGATTTTAAAGCTTTACCTATGGTTAAGGTAGATGAAATGTGAGCCTGCACAAAGAAAAGGAAATTGAAGGTATCCAACACAAACAGTCTTGAAAAAAAAATATAATGCCACTTTTTAATCAAGTGCTACATTCACTTGGGTCCATTCTGAAACCACATAAAACTATTGTGTGAAAAGCCTAGGGTTTTGCAGTAAGCATGGGAATGATGTGCAAACACAATATAAAACACTTGACAATCTGACCACCCTGACAGGATGACAGTGCTTCCATCACCACTTATTCTTCTGTCGTGGTTGAAGCCCAGCCAGCAACTTGGAACCACGCAGCCGCTCACTCACTCCTCTCCTCTTTCCTCCTCCCCCCGCTCCCAGGGGGATGGGGAGG